>NW_012144855.1:1920560-1922167 GCF_000956105.1 Propithecus coquereli | reverse complement strand
TTTAGTTTCATAGATTTATAAAGATTATAGGCAAAATGGGTGCTTAGGGGGCCTGGATTTCTCTGTCAATCTCAGAGGCCAAGAGTGAAGTTTTACATGGTCATTTATAGGTACAGTGATCAGTTGCCAGGGGTAATAGATTTACATAACAACAGGTAGTCCATTGGCTTTAACTGTCCTAATTTAGGCATATAAATATACTATAGGGAATTATTTAGGAATAAAATGAATAAACCATCTTTCCCTTCTGCTAATGGTTGATTTTTTTCTTTTATTACAATGGAAGTTTAAGGAAGGTACTACTGCCATGGAATAATAAATACATAGTGGTGGTTATGAACTGAGATTTTGACTCTACTTATAAGCTAACAAGTGAATCTGCCACAGTTTCATGGATACTTTAGAAGACACAAGACTCCTGGTCAGAGACAAAGGACAGTTTAGTACTCACAAGAAATACTAGCCAGAGTAGTAGCATTTATACCAGTTGCCAAAGCCACAAGTAACCCACAGGGCTGTGTTCCCACAGGGCTATGTGCAGAGGAAATGATAACATGTGGTTGTATTACAGGAAAGGGACCCTAAGCTTTGGGAACCTGAATTTTCAGAATGGGTAGTAAGCATACCCACCCTTTGCTCCAAAGGGAGCTATTATCTTTATTGTACTGGACGGGGAGCATGCTGTTCATTGCTCTCCAGGAGACACTGTTTCCAAGACTGTAAGTAAGACTTAGCTTTGCTCAGGAAGGAGACAATATCTTTATATTCCAAGGCTGTTTTCTATACTAAGATTCTTGAAAAAGATAGTCTAGAACAAAGAGAAATCAATGCCTCACTCATTAAGATGTGCAGACATGCAAGAGAACCATGGAGAATTGTCTCCCGCAATATCCAAACCTCATTTTTATAACATCTTGGCTTCTGCTGAGTTTTCCTTTTAGTATGCCATCCCGTCCACCACTCTGATTAATATGACTGACTGAGGCTGGGATCAAATCTGGTCAGCTTGCTTCATACAGCATTTAAATAAAGCTACTACCAACACAACACTAAGCAGCAAGACGAGGTCAACCTATATTATTTTTTTTCTTTTTAGACCTTTATTTATTTTTTTAAATTTCAAAATACTAAGGGGGTACAAAAGTTTTTGTTACATGGATACATTGTATGATGCTTAAGTCAGGGCTTTTAGTGTGCCTGTCACTAGAATAGTGTTTATTGTACCCAACATGTAAGTTTTTATCTCTTACCCCCCTCCCACCCTCCACCCTTTTTGGTTTCCAATGTCCTTTACATCTCTTTGTACCCGTACGTACTCATCATTTAGCTCCCACTTATGAGTGAGAACATGTGGTGTTTGTTTTCCCATTCCTGAGATACTTCACTTAGGATAATGGTCTCCAGTTCTATCCAAGTTGCTGCAGAAGATGTTATTTCATTCCTTTTTATGGCTGTACCATGAAGTACTACTCAGTCATAACATTTTCTTTATTCACTCGTGAATTGATGGACACTAAACTTGATTCCACATCTTTGCAATTGTGAGCTGTACTGTGATAAACACTGTAGTGCAGGTGTCTTTTTGATAAAGTGACTTCTTTTCCTTT
>NW_012144855.1:1908714-1909895 GCF_000956105.1 Propithecus coquereli | reverse complement strand
CACAAATAAACAGACCTAGAAAAGTTCACTTATTTGTCCAAGGGCGGTTAGATAGGTATTAGAAGCCACAACCCCCAGTTCCAATCACATGTTTTTCTTTCTATTAATACAATGTGGTATTTCAATATATTTTCATAACCATTGATTGACAATTTACCATATGGTAGGCTTTGGGTTGTGCCTTAGGAGTTAAAAAATGAATGAGATATATAGTTCCTGCCATCAGGAAGTCCCAGCCAGTTAGTGGCACTACCTACCTACCTAACTACACACACACACACACACACACACACACACACACACACACACACACGTGTATATCCCACCATATTGAAAACAGGAGCAAAATCCCAATGTGAATGCAAAGGATATGGTGACTAAAGCTGATTTTCTAAAGGGTTGAAAACCCTGAACTGAAAGTGTGTTACTTTAATTATTACCTTGAGGATAACCAGCAGGTCTCCACCTTCCCTCCTTTTAGGAACATGTTAAATCAGATCTTCTCAAGGAAAGGCTGCAAAAATTTCAGATTTCCTTTTTAGTTTATGGCAGATACCCTAAATTCTTTCCTTTAATATGCTGTGAGCTCCTTGAGGGTAAACATTTTGTTGTACTCACTTTTGTATCCCTGAAGTCTAGTCCTGTTCCTGCAACACAGTGGGTGTTTAATAAATATTTGAATTGTCAAAGGTTATTCTAAAAAATAGTTAAGGCTGATGATCATGAGACTTCAGGCAAGTCAGCCAGAGCACTGAGGAGATCTGCAGTCTCCTCCCCAGGGGCTTGTCATCTCAGCAAAGGCAGGGAAAAAGTGATATTGGTGTTTATGCTGTGGTTTTTTTCTATAGTCCTGTCCCTGTAGCCCTAAAGTTCTTGGACTTATCTACTCAAATGAAAGCAAACACAAAAGCAAACTTCCCCTTCATGACAGCTACTACTCAATGTCTACTTCCTATTATTTTCTCATTTATTTCACTATTCTACTTTAGACACACAATTTTTTTTTTTTTTTTTGAGACAGAGTCTCTCTGTCACCTGGGCTGGAGTGCAGTAGCATCATTATAGCTCACTGCAGCCTCAAACTCCTGGGCTCAGGTGATCCTCCTGCCTCAGCCTCCTGAGTAGCTGGGACTACAGGTGCATGCCACCATGCCTCGCTACTTTTTTTTCTATTTTTTGTA
>NW_012144855.1:1905710-1908664 GCF_000956105.1 Propithecus coquereli | reverse complement strand
CAGTATGGAGATTCCTCAAAGAAATAAATGTAGACTTACATTTGATCCATCAATCTATATTATTAACCTCAATTATACACACAGGGTCCCAGACCCAACCAGCTGAACAAATGCTGTAAACCACTGGGGTTTCGGTGGCTTTCTCCTTAAGCTTCTGTGTTGGCCTTTCTAACTCAGCCTGAGACCTTTCTCTTGGTATCCAATTGTTTCCTCCATAATATTCAGACGGAAGAGGGACAAGGACATTTTCAAAAATGTATAGAGACCAAATATACAGAAGTCTCCCCTCATCTGCAGTTTCATTTTCTATGGTTTCAGTTACCCCTGGTCAACTGCAGTCTGAAAATATTAAATGGAAAATTCCAGACATAAACATTAAGTTTTAAATTGTGCACTGTTCCGAGTAGCATGATGTTCCATCCCAACCTAGATGTGAATCATCCCTTTGTCCAGCGGGTCTTCACTGCATAAACTTCCTGCTCCTTAGTTACTTAGTAGCCGTCTTGATTACTAGATTGAAAAAGCCAGTAAACGTAGGGTTTGGTACTATCCTTATTTCAGACATCCTCTGGGGATCTTGGAACATATCCCCCATAGATAAGGGGGGACCACTGTGTTTGCCACTTTTGTCTACATGGGCCATGGTAGGGGGACTTGGTGGGCAGTGTACTCAACCGAGTGGTTATTATCCTTTTGATCTAGGATCATGGCAATCCAACAAGAAAATCCAGGTATATTAATCCAGATACAACGGGATGTATTAGTGATTGCACACTTGGTCTTGGCCCTCAATAGAGGGTTATTATATTGTCAATAACAATGTATGGACAATGAGTTGATGTTCTGAATGCTTTCAATGGCTGAGTTAGTATCATTGATTAATTCAGCTAAAGTCAGAGACAAATTTCATACCATGTTTTCTAATTGAATAATTGCCCATAAGATGAATGTGAATAAATTAGTTATTCACTCATTTTGGAAAGGTTCTTGTAGTCGTGTAAAGTCTACATGATCTATTGGGGGATGTTTCCATAAACAATCGAATATCTTTTATATAATAACTACTCCTAAGGTGCAAGCTACCATGTTTTTAGGATGGAAACGAGTTAATGAAGAAGTTAAGTCCTAGACATACACATGGTGCTTCTGGAAAGAAAGAATTATTTGCAATTGTTGGGCACACTAAGTGGGATCTATATCACTTAAGCAGCACAGGTCGACAGTGCCTGTAAGTGGCTTCCTTGCTGGCTAGTAAACCTTAGGGTTTCCAATTCACCTCATACAACTGTGTCTCTTTGTCTTTGGGGAGACTTCTTGAGGGCAATCAGTTCAACTTTTCCTGTTTGTCTACACTGCATACTGGTGGCATTTGTCTACCTCATGAAATGACTTAATATGGGCTATGGGAATTGTGGTGTTGATTGGTGTTCTTCTGGGGCAGGGGCTGAGGCCATCCCTCTCTGTTTTGGATAGATTTCCCAGCACATTTAAGGGGAATGACAATCAAATTGTGGTTAGAGCATGTGTTGTGGGTATGGCAGGCCCAGAAGTCAGTTAAATTAAAGACACTTGCAACAGTTTGAGAGAGCCACACCAGGGCATTTTCCTTCATAGGAAGGTGATGGATGGCTCTGAAAACAAATGATTATTAACATTTCTCCTTCCTTCATACCTCCCAGGGTCTGAGGTATCTCCTCCCCAAGTGCCTCGTTATCAAACTGCATTGTTGTCTCCCTGCTCTGCCAAAAAAATCAGTTTGTCCCGTATCAGTAGTTGTAACTTCATCTTATTTCTACTCATCCTCTACTGGCACCTAGATCTATCCTCCAGAACATTCAGGTACAAGAGGGACAAGGGCATTTTAAAAAACACGTGGGGACCCATTGTGTACCGCACCTTTGTCCATGCGGGCCATGGTAGGGGGACTTGGTAAGTAGCGTATTCAACAAGTGGCCATTATCCTTTTGATCTGGGATTATGACAAACCAACAAGATAATAATATAGGTGGTTAAGCCAGAATTATCTTTGAACCTTTTAGACCTGCTTCTGGCTGGGCTATCACTAAAGTAGTACCCAGGCAGCCTGGGAGTACTGTTGGAGTAAATGAGGACACATCCTGCCCAGGAATGATCAGGCAGAATCCCAGATTTTCAGATAAGTATATCTAATCTTATATGGGTGTGTGTGTGTATGAATAAAATTAGTGACCAAACTGCCTTACTAAGATGTGTGGACCAGGAGAAATTCGGGGAGATAAGTCATAAATATTTCTGAGTTATTTGCTGAGAAGACCCTTCTAATGCTCAATGATACCACATGCCTTTGGGCAGTAGGATGTGTGGAAGGTCCATTAAATACCTCTACTCTCAGCTCATTTCTAGGTGGCTTTTGTGATTAAAAAGTACATCATTGTCAGACTGCAAATGGTCCACAAAGCCACTAACCTTATACAGATATGTTTCAAGTGCCACAGTGGTGTGGCTAGAGTTAGCTGCTCAGACTGGAACAGCAACACTGTAACCTGAACAGGTGTCAACAGTGGTGAGGCCCCCCCGATAGCCCAAAGAAGTGGCCAGAGGTACACTGTAATCAATTTTCCAGGGGAAAACTGGTCAGTTTTTGGCATGAGTCCCAAGTCTAGCATGCTGTGGTAACCTCTGCATCAGAAATATAGAGTCCTTTACTTTGTGTCCGTCTACAATGGCAGACACATTGCCATGTTGGGCAAGATGAATTATCCATGAAGCATTTGTGGCAGTCTGTCTTGTGTGGTTTCTATCGACAGGTTGATTCTATTTGGTCTTTTCATAGGATAGGTCCTTACTCTGGGCATCTACATGAATGACAAAGATGATTTGATCAGAAGCTAAAATTTATTTCCAGAGTTTGTGATCCCCAAAAGGGGTGACTTTAAATATGTCAGTCTGTAGTTTTCCAGGTGGCATACAAAACA
>NW_012144855.1:1891526-1893588 GCF_000956105.1 Propithecus coquereli | reverse complement strand
CACTGCAGCCTACCACAAACAAAACTGTTCAGAAAAATCTGTTTGCACACAGGTTCTTTGCCTTTAGGAGCTTACCACTTTAAAAGTTTGTCAAGTCTCTAGAGATATTGAAGAAGCAAATAACCCGTCACCTGTTCTTAATGATTTAATCACCTACCCATTACAAAACCGGATACTTTCCTGAGTTCCCCCTTGTAATTATAGGACTCCATTATGAATATTGATTGGCAAATGATAAAACTAAAGAGAATTGGTTCAAAGTAAATTAGCAAGGTTGATTTAAATGCCTTTTCTCATTGGGGTTTATATAACATTTATTGCTGAGATAACTGTACTTGGAGATATCTGGTCTTATATACAGATCCATTTAAAGTAACCATATGGAAGTAGGGAATGTTGATGCATAAAAATAGCTTCAGCATAGATTCTTGAGCTGCGACACTAGAGAGGGTTCCCTGGTCTAGTCACATTAGTTTAGATAGGGCCCACCTCAAACTGTGCACAGTGACCAACTCCTTTTTTAAGACTTATTGAGCTGCAAAAGACATTTAGGATTCCTTTAATAGCAGGTGATTCAAAAACCAGATCTCCAATTTCCTTGAATAAAATGTCCCAGTAAGGCTTTTAATTTGCTGGAATTTTCTTCATCTTACTAATGACCCCTGGAAGGAGAGTTCTGTCTGAAATAGCTAATGAATATTGGTAAATCTGGTTTGGAGGGGCAGTATTTCTTTTATCTAAGATGACTGATTTCAGATTTCCATTGGTTGCTTTCCAAATAAAAGCATTAAACCAGTGGGAATTATGCAAATCTACACCTTCAGTCACATAGCAGGAGTGCTAATTGCCTTGTTCATGGGTTTTGCCTTTATCTTTAGAGCTGTGGTTATAATTCCATGCTGCTGTTCCATCTTCCTGGCACCTCACTTTTCGTGGCTTCTCCACGCTTACAGCCCTTGACGGAAGAGCTCTCAGGCTCAAAGCTGTCATGGTGGGTGGGTGGGTGAATAAAGCAGGGACTAGCGTGGAGAAAGCGTGGAATTGAAAACTGTAAAGGTGCGCTGGCTGAATTACCTCCTTTCTCAGCCACTCTCTTAGTCTGTCCTCTGTGTGGTCTACAAGCCAGCTTGCCTCACAGTTTAAAAATGGGCACCGTTTTATTTTATCATGATAAATCTGAGTGGGCAGGGAAGTCTATTAATACTTAAGCTGGAGAGGACATGGAGGACATGGACCTCAGAAGCTGTAAACTCTCAGAAAAGCATGGATAATCAAGTATATAGTTAGGTTCTGATTTTTTTTAAGATTTATTATTTTTAATTGAGAAATAGTTGTATGTATTATAGGGCATAATATGTTTTGATACATATGTACATTGTGGAATGATCAAATCAGTCTTATTAGCATATCTGTCACCTCAAATATTTATCATTCCTTTGTGATGAGAACATTTAAATCCTCTCTTTTAGCTGTTTTGAAATATACAATATATTATCGTGAACTATACTGCAGTCACTGTGCTGTGCCATAGAACACCAGAACTTATTTCTCTTCTGTAACTGAAACTTTGTACTTGTTGACCAACATCTCTCCTTTCCAGGTCCACACCCACCCCAGCCTCTGGTAACCACCATTCTCATCTCTACTTCTAAGAATTCAACTTTTTTAGATTCTGTAATAAGTGAGATCATAAGGTATTTGTCTCTTTGTGGCTTGCTTATTTCACTTAACATAATGTCCTCTAGGTATGTTCATGTTATTGCAAATGACAGAGATTCCTGTTTTGTTTTTTTTTTAAGGCTGACTAGTATTCCATTGTGTATATATACCACATTTTCAAAATAAATTGATCCCTTGATGGGTGCTTAGGTTGTTTACATATAGTGGCTGTTGTGAAGAGTGCTGCTGTAAGCATGGAAGTGCAGATATCTCTTCAATATACTGATTTCAATTCCTTTGGGTATACACATAGTAGTAGGATTGCTGGGGCATATGGCAATTCTATTTTTAATTTTTTGAGGAACCTCCATACTGCTTTCCAAAATGGCTGTACTTATTTACA
>NW_012144855.1:1889977-1891476 GCF_000956105.1 Propithecus coquereli | reverse complement strand
GTTATCACTGTTATCCTGTTAACAGAGTGCTGACCAGTGTTTCCTCATCTTGATCAAAATTTAAACAGAAGATTGGAAATACATTTGAAATGCACCCTTTCAGAGGAGCCTTGGCAAAGTTGTCTAGACTGGACAGAGCCAGAAAATTTCCACCTGTCACCTCTCTCTTCATCTTCAGCTGTGCTCAATATGTATGTTCCAAGCCATAAAGATAATTGGGATTTGCTCCCAGGTAGCTTCTTTCTTCTCTTGTCACTGGACTTAAAATCTCTGACTTGTCAAAAATGCCTTAAATTTTAATGAACTCTCTGAAAATGTAGTTGATATTGAAGAATTTATTTTATTTCTAATTTTAGATATTAAATGGATTTTTGTCAGCTCAGTCCCGTCTTTGGAAAGGAGCTGACTTTTTCCTTTGGATTCTAGTGGTTTGTCATTTTATTCCAAGCACAGAAGAAGTGTGACAGAAAGAATATTATGAGGAAAATGTTCAGACCAATCCTGGCTATAAAATTCACTTTAGTTTTATGTTTGGCCTTTGCAAAGCTCAGTGAAATGTTGAAAGGCATAAACAAATTAATCATGTTTCTGTGACTTTTAATTGACATTTGTTGTTCGCTTTTCCCCATAAGTGGTAGAAGAAGAAGTTATTTGTTATTTTTCTAAAAGGCACAGTTTTGAAGCCTTAAATACTTCATTAAGTCAACTGTCACCTATAATATCTCTTAGCACTCTGTCAAAACATATTTAAGTCAGTTTTCCACTGGATGAGAACATGTCTTCTGTGGATAAATTAATATCATGCCATTTAACAATGTTGATTAATTTGATATGTGTTCACTTGATTAAAAAGTCTGAGTTTTATTATTGTTGACTTTCCCCCCTCTTTAGTTACTAGTAATCAAATCCTTTCTAGGATTAAAAAGATTTCGTAGTATTTTTGTGTAGACGTCTGTCCTTATTTTCTTCCCAAAAGAAAAAGGAGGGTTAAGTTGGTTATGTGGAAGAATTGCTCGAGTCCGGTCATTTGCCATCTGGGGTCTCCAAGTCCCCAGGTGGTGGGTCATGATTGTGCTTCTTCAAGACCCATCTGGCTAAATGTCATTTGATGTCTAACATCAAATGCCAAATCTGGTGGCTCATGGTAATTTCTAATGGGAGTCTAATGTATAGATCATTTATCTCTTCCTCATTACGTTAAATTTCCTGGGTTCGGGGTGGGAAGATAACTCCATTGGCCAAGTTTAAAGTCAGTGTACTGCTCACATTTATCTTTTTACACTACTGATATGTTGAATAGATCTCAGAGGACCTAAAACTCCCTCACATCTATTTTATAGTAATGAATATTATCCCAGGTTTATAGTCCCAAGTCCTAAGTTCAGGTTGCCCTAAAGTATAGGTCCTAAGGGGAGTAAACTTTTTAAAAATCTCAATACCTATCTCATTCTTTGGAAGCTAAAATGGAATTTGCCTTCACAGTAACTGGCTACAGATTA
>NW_012144855.1:1884488-1886782 GCF_000956105.1 Propithecus coquereli | reverse complement strand
TGCATAAATATTTAGAATTGTTATGTCTTCTTGTTGAATTGTTCCCTTTACCATTATATAATGTCCATCTTCATCCTTCATTACTTTTGTTGATTTGAAGACTAAGTTATCTGATATGAGAACTGCTATACCAGCTTTCTTTTGGCCCATTTGCATGGAATATTATTTTCCATTCCTTCAATTTGAGTCTGAATGAGTCCTTGTGGGTTAGGTGTTTTTCCTGAAGATAGCAGATACCAGACTTATATATATTTATACATTCGGCCAGCCTATGTCTCTTCAGTGGGCAGTTCAAGCCATTCACATTTGTTGAAAGAATTGATAATGGGGGTGGATATCTGTTCAACCTGTTGAATAGAACTTTGTTTTATCTGTTGAGCCATTGTGATATCTGGCCTTTGACCTTTAGCTTTTGGGTGACTTTATGCTGGTGACTGTCTATTGTGCTGATCTGTATATAATGCAGTTCTGAGTACTTCCTGCAGGGCTGGTCTTGTCCTGACAAATTCCCTCAGTGTTTGCTTGTCTGAGAAAGACTTTATTTCCTCCTCATATATGAAACTTAGTTTTAGAGGATACAAAATTCTAGACTGGGCATTATTCTGTTTGCGAAAACTGAGAATGGGGCCCCAATTCCTTCTAGCTTGTAAGGTCTCAGTTGAGAAGTCTGCAGTTAGTCTGACGGGTTTTCCTTTGTAAATTATCTGCTGTTTTCACCTTGGGGCTCATAGGAGTGCCTCTTTCATGTTTATTTTGGCCAGTCTGATGACTTTGTATCATGGTGTTTGCCTCTTTGTGATGAATCTCCCAGGAGTCCTTTGAGCTTCTTGTACCTGGATATCTAGATTTCTAGCAAGGCCAGGGAAATTTTCCTCAATTATTCCCTGAAATAAATTATCCAACCCTTGTGTATTTTTTTCTTCACCCTCAGGGATGTCTATGAGTCTCTTGTTAGGCCTCTACATAATTCCATTTTTCTTGTAGGCTTTGCTTATTCCTCTTATTTCTCTGCTCTATCTCTGTGACTGACTTGTTTAATTGAAACATGTTGTCTTCAAGCTCTGAGATTCTTTCTTCTGCCTGACCTAACCTATTCTTAAAGCTTTCTACTGTGGTTTGTAATTCTTTGAATGAATTTTTCATTTCTGAAAGTTAGGTTTGATTTTTCTTTAATATTTCAATTTCTTCAGTGAATTTTTCATTCATTTCCTGCATTGTTTTTGTAGTTTCTTGGTGTCGGGTTTCCATTTTATCTTGCATTTCATTGAGCTTCCTTACAATCCATGTTCAAAATTCTTCATCTGTCATTTCAATATTCTGATTTTGGTTGGTATCCATTGCTAGAGAGCTGGTGCTCCCTTTTGGGGAATGTCCTTTTTCTTTGATTCTTCTTACTTCTGGAGTTCTTTCACTTATTCCGTCTCGTCTGGAGCAGCTGTTGCTTCTTACTTTTGGATTTTCTTTTGTTTAATAATGACATGCCCAGTTTAATCTCTGAGGCAGTAGGTGGTACTTGTGGGTGAGAATTGATTGAACCCTGTGTGATGAGTGAGTAGATGTAGTAAAAGGGTGTGCAAATTGACCTCCCTGTCAGTAGGTGGTGCTTGCCAAAAGGAATAAGCTGCAGTGTTGTTTTTGGGTCCTGTGACCAGCTGTAGTTCCTCAGGAAAAGCACTGTAATGCTCCAGGTGGCAGGTGGGGCCCTGGGACTTCCAGTTGTGTCCTATTCTCCACCTCAGCAGGGGCAGGTGAGGGAGGGGAGTGAGGCTGGATGGGACTGGGTTGGGTGAGCCTGCCCTCAAGCTCCACAGATGCTTTTAGCAGGGGTCAAAGGTCTGTTCCCTATCTCTGGGCAAAGCTTCCTGGGAGGGGCTGAAGTAGCCCCACTCAACTAGAAAGTCTACGTGTGGAGGTGGGGCTCTCTCAGACACTCAGTTCCTCAGTCAGGCAGTCTGGAGCAAGCCTTGCTCTTTTCTACCCTCCCCTATTCTGCAGTTTTTCCTGGGCTTCTGCCAGCAGGCAGGACCTCAAGCCAGCTGAGCCATGACACCATCTGGTCCTGGGATTTTCCTTGATGATAGATTTTAAATTGTTGACTCGATTTCCTTACTCGTTATTCTGTTCAGATTTCTAATTTCTTTGTGAATTGGTTTTGGCAGGTTTTATGTTTCTAAGAATTTATCTATTTGTTCTAGGTTGTCCAATTTGTTGGCATATAATTGTTCATGGTAGTCTCTTATGAACCTTTGTATTTCTCAATTTTAATGATTCTTTTCCCATTTCTGATTTTATTT
>NW_012144855.1:1882508-1884438 GCF_000956105.1 Propithecus coquereli | reverse complement strand
GATCTATTTTCTAAGATGATGTGTTTAATATCTTTAGTAGGCATGTATCCAAGAGATTTTCCTCAAACATATCAGTGATCCCAAATAATCTTATGTTTTATTAGTGTCCTCCTTATTTATTTCTGCTGTCCTTTTTCTTATCATTCAGCCTATATTGTCTTGAGAATACTTAGTTTCTGTCAGTTCTCTTTTGCCCCTGAGTAGCATGGCAAGGTCATTGATTTCAGCACCCAGGTCAGGTGTGCCTTTAGGAAGGGGTTCAGTGTTTTCTTCCCAGGAATCACAACTATATCTTTTGGTATCTATTGTAATCATGTTTTGCTTCTATTTTGGATTTGTCTGTCTTGTCTCTTGGACATCAAAAGTGCCCTTCAGGGTAGACATGCTATTTGTTTTATAGCTGCCACCCAACTTTAAATATAAACTTCTAATCCTAAGTGACAGGTACATAGATTAAAATGATTTCTGGAACTTTCCTTCTGGACATGTAAGATCCTAAAATCTTATGAGAACTTCAGTGAGTTGATTTTGTTTTTAATATTTTTTCTTAGGAAAAAGAAGACCATTTTGAATCTGTTCAACTGAAATCCTCAAGATCCCCAAATATATGAAGAGACAGTGCTGTAGCCTTCAGACTAATGAACAGAGAAACCTGCTCTAGTTTTACAGGACCATATTTTAGGGCCTATCCTCACACCTGTCACGTTGGTGATCTCACTGAGGAGGGCCATGCTGCTGAAAAGGGACGAGGTTGAAATGTTTGATTGCCTTATTACATGGTCAAGTACCTTGCCAAAAAAGGAAAGCAAATGATTTGGGTCTCAACTGAAGATGAAACTCAACTCAGGAAGAGATTTATCTGTACATACACATAACTGAAAACCAAGTTTAAGCCCACCAGTGCACTGCTGATGCATGCCATATAATTAATGGGTAACTTTTATTCTTTATAATGTCTACATAAAAAGTGTGCTTTGGAGGGCAGATGTGAACATATGCGTTGTGATCCCATTTATGTTTTTCTTTATATTTTGGGAAAGATTTGAAAAATTTTTACGGTATAGTTATTTTTCCCATTATTTATTTTCCTGAGAGACCTTAAAACAGCTTTTCTATTAAAAATGGGGAGCAACAAAGACAATAAATTTTTCTTTTTTTCCATAAGGTATCTTCTCTTGATTTCAGAAGCTTAAATGATCAGTAATATTTTAGGAAGAGTTAGCATGTGCTGAAGTTGTCTAAACTTAGAATCACCTTTGAAATGCCATCCTTGTTGAAACTGGTAAGAAGGGCTTGACTGAAAGTTTGAAGGAATCTTAAAATAAATAAACAAACAAAAGGCAAGAAAAAGCCTTGACTGTCCATTAATACAAACAAGCTGGTACTATCATAGAAGTCAAATGGCTTCAAACAGTTTATGTAGTACTTGAGTATGATTTAAAGTAAGTGGGAAAGTCTGTTTATCAAATCGCTGGCAATACCATTAAGAAGAAAGTGGGATGGCTTGTCTATAAGTACAGACAACTGTACAAAGGTATTGGGTAATTTCATGGTCTCCAGAAAATGTCAATGGGGCATGTGCCCTATGTCAAGCATCGGAGGTTATATGATTATTTTTTTTCTACAATACTTTGAGGATTATGACTTTCTTGAAAGTTTTTTTTTAAGCCAATAAGGCAGGAATTTAATTGTGGAAAATTGCATATAATTGTATTCGTAATAAGAATGTGGTTGTACCATAAGCAATTATGAAATAAGTGTTGGTCCTATTCAAAAGTAATCCAGATAATTGTGACATTTCCTATGAATACAATGACGGGTAACTAATATTATCTCTACTTGGATATTATTTGTTGAAAGAAGTTTGAATGGATTTGACTAATTTTGCTAACTTTGTGTAAACCTTAATTGTTTTAGAACTGGAAAAGAG
>NW_012144855.1:1868060-1871528 GCF_000956105.1 Propithecus coquereli | reverse complement strand
TAGTTCCTTCAGGTGTAAAGTTAGATTGTTTATTTGATGCAAGTGTTTATTGCTATGAACTTCCCTCTTAGAACTGCTTTTGCTGAATCCCTTAAATTTTGGTATGTTGCATTTCCATTTTTGTTTCTCTCAAGATATTTTTAAATTTTCTTTTTAATTTCTTCTTTGACCAAATAGTTGTTCAGGAGCATATTGTTTAATTTCCACATATTGGTTAGTTTTCTATGATTCCTACTGTTGATTTCTAGTTATATACCATTGTGGTCAGAAAAGATATTTGTTATGACTGCAGTCTTCTTAAATTTGTCAAAACTTGTTTTGTGGCCTGACATATGATCTATCCTAGAGAATGTTCTATGTGCACTTGATAAGGATGTATATTCTGTTGTTGTTGGGTGGGATGTTCTGTATGTGTCTGTTGGGTCCATTTGGTCTAAAGTATAGTTCAAATCCAATGTTTCCTTATTGATTTTCTATCTTGATGATCTGTTCAATGATGAAAGTGTGGTATTGACATCTATTATTGTGTTTCAGCCTATGTCCTTTTTCAGATCTCATAATGTTTGCTTTATATATTTAGATGTTCTGATGTTGGGTGCATATATGTTTATAATCATTATATTCTCTTGATGAATTGACCTCTTTATCACTGTATAATTACCTTTTTGTCTCTTTCTACAGTTTTTGACCTAAAGTCCATTTTCTCTGAAATAATTACAGGTACCCCTGTTTTCTTTTTGTTTACATTTGTTTGGAATATCTTTTTCCATTCCTTCATTTTCAGTTTATGAGTGTCCTTTAAGGTGAAGTAAATCTCTTGTAGACAGCATATAGTTGGATCTTTTTTTAAAATCCATTCAGCCACTTTATGCCTTTTGATTGGAGAATTTAATCCATTTCCATTAAAAGTAATTATTGATAGGGAAGGACCTCCTAGTGCCATTTTGTTAATTGTTCTGTGGTTGCTTCATAAATTTGTCCCTTTCCTCATCTATTATTTTCTTCCTTTGTATTGTGTGAGGACTTTCTGTAGTGGTATGCTTTAGATCTTTTCTTTTTATGTTTTGAATATCTATTACAGGCTTTTGTGGTTACCCTGAAGCTTACATAAAGCATTTTATACTTGTAATTGGCTATTTTAAGCCAATAAAAACTTAACTTTGATTGTATACACAAAATTTACATTTTTATTCTCCCTACTCCCACCTTTTATGTTTTGATGTCACAATTCGCATTTTTTAAAAAAATTTTATCCTTAAGAATTTATTGTAGCTTTAGTTGTTTTTAATAGTTTTGAATTAACTTTTATACTAAAGATGTCATTGATTTATTCACTAACATTACTGTATTAGAGTATTTTGGATTTGATAATGTACTTACTTTTACCAAAGGGTTTTATATTTTCATATGTTTTCATGTTACTAATTAGTATCCTCTTCCTTCAGCTGGAAGAGCTCCCTTTAGCATTTCTTGTGAGGCAGTAAAAAAACTTTCATAGATTTTATTTGTCTGAGAAATGGTAACAAAGTCTCACAGCTTTTGTTTGTTTGAGAAAATTTTTAATCCACTTTATTTTTGAAAGACAAGGTTGCTGAGTACAGTATTCTTGACTAACATTTTTTTTTTCTTTTAGGATTTTGAATATATCATCCTATTCCCTTCTGGCCTATAAGGTTTCTGCTGAAAAATTTTCTGATAATTTTAAGGAGGTTTCTTAACCTCCTTAAAATGTAACAAGTTGCTTTCCCCTTGCTGCTTTCAACACTCTGTCTTTGTTGTTAACTTTGAATTATAATGTGCCTCGAGGTGGGTTTCTTTCAATTCATCTTATTTGGTATCTTTTGGACTTTCTGGGTCTGTATCTCTATTTCCTTCCCTAGGTTTGGGAAGTTTCCTACCATTATTTCTTTGACTATGATTTATTTGCATTTCTTTCTCTCTTTCTTCTCCTTCTGGCATACTAAGAATGTGTACGTTATTATGCTTTATGGTGTCCCATAAGTCTCTTAGTCTATCTTCACTGTTTTTCCTTCATTTCCTTTTTTGCTCCTCAGATTGTGTGATTTCCAGTGATCTGTCTTTGACTTCACTGATCCTTTCTTCTGCTTGATCTAGTCTCCTATTGAACTCTCCTATTGAATTTTTCAATTCAGCTGTAGTATTCATCAACTCTATGATTTCTGTTTGGTACTTTTTCATGCTTTCTATGTCTTTATTGAAATTCTTAGTTTGTCTTTGCATTACTCTCCTTACCTCGGTGCTTATCATTATGACCATTATTTTGAATTCTTTGTTGGATAAATCACATATCTCTACTTCACTAGGGTCAGCTTCTGGAAATGTATCTTGTTTTTTTATTTGGAATATAATACCCTGTTGCTTAATTTCTTTGACTTTCTGTGTTGGTATCTGTGCATTTTATAAGACAACTACCTTCCCAGGTTTTTCAGACTGGCTTCTTATAGAAGGATCTCACTAATCCATCTGGCTAGAGATTGTAAGTTGCCTCTCAAATTTCCACGTTTGTTCAGACTGTTCGCTCTGTGTATGGTGGCCCCTGGAGCTTAGGATGTGTCCTATCCTGTCAGTACCCCAAGACTGGTTAGGTAGAAGCCAGACTCCCTAGATATAGCTGGAAAGGTTGGAGTATTGAGTGTGTATGTATGTTTTAGTTCTTTCTATGGTGGAGCTGGGCATGGGTGTTTATCTTCCACTCTTTCTGCACTTACCTGGGGAGATATGTAGCAAATGCCTGTCCTCATGTTCAGGCTGCACCCTCTGATGCTGGGGAGATGGCTGCTGAAAATGGGTCTGTTGTATGTTTGCCTCTCTGTTTTCTGTGGTCTAGGGCCATTAATAAATGCAAAACCCCACTGAACTCCCAAAGCTAGGTCATCAAGGAGACAGTCCCTTGGGTGTGAGATATTGACGTTGTGGCACTTGATGTATGGCCAAACTCCTTCCAAGAAGAATGGGTAGACTTATATTTATCACTGGGAAAGCCAGAGGAAAGGCTTCATACTCTGGCTCTGGCTGCCAGAAGGCTACTGTTTGTTTGCCCTATTAGCTTCCCAGTGCAAGTTCATCAGAAGCCAGGCCATTAAGTAGCCACTGGCACTATGTGCCATAAGTTCCTTCTGAAGAGAAAATGGTAGGTGCATGCTCCTGCCACTTTTTTGCACTGCTCCAAGGGAGTGTAGCCACTGGAAGTGTTTCTGTGCTTGTTTAAAACAACCTCTTTGTTCTGTGATCTAGGGAGACTCACCTGTGCCTAGTCTCTTCTGCTCCAGAGCTAAGAGGTTTAGGATGGAGTCCTTTGATAGGTAGCTATAAATATTGGGGCACCCAATGCGTGGTATAAACTCCTTCTGGGAAGAACAGAGAGCTGCATTTTTTTAATTTAATTTTATTTTTTTTATTTCAGCATATTATGGGGGTACAGATGTTTAGGTTATGTATGTTGCCCTT
>NW_012144855.1:1789070-1867765 GCF_000956105.1 Propithecus coquereli | reverse complement strand
GCTGCATTTTTAAAGCCCCTTCTCTACTCCTGGGGACGAAGCTTCTGCAAGTGCTTATGTATGCATATAAAATGGCCAGTTTTTTTCTGTGGTCTTACTCTGCTCCCAGAGCTAGAATGTTTAGAGGATGAAGTACCTTGAGTAGAAGCTATAAAAGTGGAGCACTTGATGCATGGACAAACTCCTTCCAAGAGGGATTAAAAGACCTGGAGTTATCACTGGGAAAAATGGGGAGAGAAGGCTGGAGAAGTGCCAATCTGCTTCTCAGGCTAGCGGTGGGTTAGTATTTATCTGCCCCTTTAATTCCCTGATGCAAATTAGTTAGAAGCTAGGTTTCCAAATAGCCACTGGAAGAGTGTGTTATAAACCCCTTCCAGGGAGAATTGGGGCTAAATTTAAGCCCCTGCTCTGTACTGCTCCTGGGGAATGAAGACTTCAAAAGTGCTTGTTTGCCCATATAAAATGCCACTTTTTTTCCTGTGGTCTAGAGAGACATGTGTATGCCAGTCCCTCTGTTCCCAGAGATAAGAGGTTTAGGATGCAGTCCCTTTGGTGGAAGCTATAAAATTTGGGGTGCTCAATGTGTGAACAAACTCCTACCAGGAGGGATTAATAGACTTGGAGTTATTGCTGGGGCAAACTGGGAGAGGAGGCTCAAGAAGTGCCGATTTGCTTCTCAGGCTGCCCGTGAGCTATCATTTCTCTGCCCTGGTACCTCCCAATGCAAGTTAGTTAGAAGCCAGACTGCCACGTAGCCACTGGAAGAATGTGTCCTCTCCAGGGAGACAGGGGACTGCATTTTTAAAGCCTCGCCTCTTTATGTCTTCTGTGGCATGAAGCCCCTAGAGGTGCTTGCGTGCCTGTTTAATATTGCTGCTTTTTTCCTGTGGTCTAGAGAGACTCATGTGTCTAATCCTCTCTGCTCCCAGAGTTGGTGAATTAAAAGCCATATCATGGGGAACCTTAGAGTTAGGGTGATGTAGGTGAGGTCTAAACCTTCCTCTCCACAGGAGAAAGCTGGGTGATGCGGATTCCTTTCCCTATTTTATGGTGCAGTGCCGGGGGCAGGGTCTGTGCCAGAGTGAGCCTCAGCTTTTCCTATCCACTCCATGTGGGTGTTTTCTCAGTTGCCTGTGGGTAGGAGTCTCTCAAATGGTCTCTGACTCTCAGAGGGAATTGATCTGTGAATAGATTTTTTTTGGTACATTCGTGGGTGGAGGGAGAGTCAGGAGCTTCCTATTTTGCCATGTTGCTAACATCGCCCTGATATTTTTTTTTATGAGTTGGGATGCATCATTCTGTTTGGGTTCTTTCAATTCAGAAAGTTTTTGCAAAAGTGGATTGGCTCAAATAGTTTAATATTCTGGAAGGATGAAATGTAACTGGATTTCAAAAAAGAAAACAAAGAAATCAACAAAAACCCATTTGCTTGAAATGGCTATATAAAAACAGATTTTATAGCTGCTATTTGCTATACATATGTTGAATGTTTTTTAAAAAATACTTCTAGAGATGACATGTTAGATGATGTACTTTCTAATAAGAAACAAGGCTTGTGGCAAGGAAAAAGAAAATGATGAGAACTGTCAGTTAATGCATTTTTAGGGCATGAATATAGTGGGCATAGATCAAAAACCAGCTCCCTAAAACACAGTTTTCTAAAGATTCATACACAAGCCTAATTGTCTGGTTTAAAAAGATCCATGATCAGTTTGATTGTTTCAGGCATCAGCCAGGTCTCTGCACAACCCATCTTATACTGCCTTCTTCAGACTGTCACATTCTATCAGTGGATTGAGTTTATTTCCTCTCCCATCAGCCTTGCCGCAGCCTTTATCCTGAGCAGATGCTCATTCTGAACAGTTTATCTAGCACTCCTGCCAGTTTCAGTCACAGCAGGATTCATTTTTGTCATTCAGTACTGTTGAATTCATTACCCAATCCACCCTACTACATTCCCCGAATTCCAGGTTCTTACTGGGATGTGGGAATTCAGAGACTGGTGAGCACTGTTGTCTTTGAGCATCTTGTAGGTTTTGAATTGATTGATTGGGTTGCTGATTCAAACGCATCCAGAAGGGAGGGAAGGGAAGAATTTCTAACTAACTTCTGACTCCTTTACTTCCTTCAAGGCCAGTCCTGTTGGCTTTGGTGCACCTGCTCATTATTTTTGGATGTTTAAAAATAGTATCATCATGTCTTGATTATTCAGGCCCTGACTATTTATTTAGCCTGTGGGTCCTTCATTCATATCCTTGATTCTCTCCTTTCCCTGTACTGCCTTCCTTGGTCACTGCCATTAAAATATTTTCCAGCCTTTCTGCTTCTCAAAGTTAGGGACTATATCTTATTCATCTTTTTTTCTTTTTTTGTAAATAGGGCCCCCCAAATGGATATGTTTCCATCCTAATCCCCAGAACCTGAGAATGTTACTTTATTTGAAAAAAAGGGCCTTTGCAGATGTAAATAAGTTAAGAATCTCAGGATGAGATCATCCTACATTATCCATGTTGGCCCTAAATCCAATGACGAGTGTCCTTGTAAGACACACAGAGAACACAAAACAGACACAGGAGTAGGTGATGTGAAGATGGAGCTAGAGATTGGAGCAATGTGGCCACAAGCCAAGGAAGCTGGCAACCACCAGAAGCTAGAGAAGGCATGGAACGAATTCTCCCTTAGATCCCCTAAGGCAGTGTGGCCCTGTTGATACTTTAATTTCAGACTTCTGGCCTCCATAGAGTGTGAGAACAAATTTTTGTTATTTTAAGCCACCCAGTTTATACTAATTTCTTCCACCAGCCACAGGAAGCTAAAGCGTGCTCTATCCATGGTACCTGGCACAGGATCTGGCACATAGTGAGGTTCTCAGTAAATTTTCCTATGTTAGTAAATGATTTGTGACTTAAAGGTTGACAAAAATGGGACAGCATTTGGTAAGAATAAGCCAGTTTTAGCTTATCCATGCTTTCCCTGTTCACTCCTTTATTTAGGTTAGCAAAATATTTGAGTATAGTGACAAGCCTGTGCCGGAGCATTGGTACTAGTACTTTGGAAAAGCATTGGTAAATAGACAGCCTGCAATCTTATTGCCTCATTCAGCTATGAGTGGTGGGAGTGATTTTGCAAAGAAATAGCAAGATGCTTTGCACATCTCTTTCCTAGTAATTCAGGTTGTTTTTGGACATGGGAGCCATCTAACCTTCCCTGGAAGTGGCGGTCTCTGCATTCAGATTGTCGAAACTCTCTCCTCCTTGCCTGAGAGCCCTATTTGGGAAATTCCTGGCCATGATACAGATGTGGCTTTAAAAAGTCAACATGTGTATTGTCATCTGGCCACTGAATTGGCTTGATATTTATGGTGTCCCCTCCAGTCAATTTCTGATCATTGTGATCTGTAAATGAGTCTAGATCTGCTCATGCCTCTCCAGCAGAGTAACAGCTTGAGTTCCAAGTGTGTGTGGATGTGAAGAAAAAACACAGTTAGATAATTTCTTCCAACATTAAAAGTAGAAATGATTTGAAGTCCACATATTCAAATTACCTCAAGTGATTCAAAAAGAACAAACCATTATCCACCATGCTGGAAAACCTTGAAGGTTTTATTCTCAATCTTTACATTAATACAGATGCTTTTTATTTTGTGCTGAGAAAACCAATCTGTTACACATAATGTAACTTTAATATACAACATAGAAACTCATCCTAAATTAGTTACAACAAGGACCTACAAAAAACTTCATAGGAAAAAAAGTTACCTAATATTGCCACCGAATTTTTTTTTAGTAGACTGACCCTGTCAGACCCTGTCACCAGTGCTCAGCTCTGTAAACAATGGTTATTTCCATGTTCTGGAGGGAACTGTTAATAATAGGGACACTAGAATCAGCCTAGAAAGTTCTATCACATCACTATATACTGTACAGTCCTCAAAAATAATTTATTGTACTGTTTCTAAAAAAAGGTACTAGGGTTGTTCTTTTGTTCTGCTGCCACATTCTGGAGCTGCACGTGAGCACTTTTGTCTAACAGTCTAAAAACACGAGAACTGAACTGCAATTCACAATCACAGAGATGAGGTGGTGGAGTCGAGGACTTCCCGCCCGTTGCATACCGTTGGGACATACGTGCTTGCGGAGGCTGGAAAACAAAGTGGGACAGAATACTCAAAGTTAGTCAAGTGGGCCAAAAGGGTAATGGCATGTGTAATCCCAGACATTAGGCTAAAATTAAGTTAAGAACTCATTTTAATTTGGCTTTGGAAGACGTTAAATGATTTAATGCTGTAGTAGGTCAACTTTCTAAATATGTTCTGCTCAAAATTAGTTTGCATCCTGGAACATAACCTCCACTAATGTCATCCCTCTTGGAGAGAGAATTTATAAGCATAATCATTGTTGAAAGAAGTCACTTATGGGTTGAAAATTAGCTCTGGTCATCTATAAACTGGTTAAAATACAATGAGTAAAATTGAAAGCTTACTGTGATTTTCTTATAGATTATTAAATTATTTACTATTTTCAATACCTTAATTATTAATAGTTCTCTCTGGTCAGGGATAACTCTTATGTAGTCCCATGAGTCATCTGTGAACTCTACTGCCTTAGAGAGTGGTTTGATATATTTTCATTGTTCAAGTGGATAACCTCAGTGAAAACGCTAGTGAGGCCTGGGTATCTGAGAGTTTCGATTTCATAACAGTTCTCAGAAAGAAGACATTCCAAAGGGATGATGATGCCCTTGTTAATGACAATAGTGACAACAGTATTATGTTGTGTGTATAATACAGAGATATTTTATATATATTCATTCTTTTTATGACACTTAGTTTTCCCAGATACAACTCTTAGGTGTTAACTTGTTGTTGGTAAAGTTTTGTTTTTATGAGAAGTCTAGGTACATATAAGTAATATCTATTTAATCCTGAATGCTTCCCCCACCCCACCCGACTGAATGAGGACAAAAGCAAGAACCCCATTCTTCATGGGATGAAACCATGTAGCCAAGAGAACAGGTTAAACAGATGGCCTTCCATTACTTTTAAGGTCTTTGTACATTCCATCCATTGGCCTATTTGGATACACTCTGACCAGCAGGAGCTGATCCTCTGGCTACTTGACCACAGCCCTGATCAAATTAACCAGTCATCTTTTGTATTCTTTAAAAGCATATCACATAGTTAATAAACAGATAAACTAATTTCATGCTAAAGTGTTCACGCCTGATAGGGGTTATATTCTTGCCTTATAAATACGCATTTTGCATAGGAATTTCTTTAAAAATGAATAACTAAATATAAAACTTGAGATCATGTGACATTCAGTGGGGGAACATTCACCATATTTGGGGGACTGACATCTTTCAGTAGGTCCACCACTAGGGAATCTACAGCCCCTCAATTTTGCGTTGATTACTTGGCTAGGTATGTGAGAAAATCTATAAAGTCATGTCTGTGTGGCTGCCTACTGTGGAGTCGTGTGACATCTTAACTCTTTTCGAGATATTTTTTTCCTTTTATCACTGTTAAGATCAGATTCAATTTTCTTTACAATATGAGCCCACTAAAAGCTACAGGATTTTAAAGGGCAGGAATGGCATAAATCTACATTTCCTGAAACTTCTACAGTGAAGAAATTTTTAACACAGTGTGTGCCAGATAAATACTTGATGGAAAAGTGGTCGTGATAATAATTCCAAATGTGAAGGCTTTACTTTATTCTGTGAAAGTATTTTAATTAGATAAAGTATTTTCATGTATTGTATCTAATTCCAGCTTTATCAAAGCTAGATGAGGTAAGAGAAAGAACAAGACAAAGTGAAATTCATATCATATGTCACTGGAAACTTAGGAGCGCACTCTAGGCCGTTCAATATGTATTCTTTCTGCAGCCTCTTGTATCCAGCTGCCTACTTGACATCTTCATGCATACGTTTAATACACATTTAAAAATCAGTGACTAGAGCAGAACTCCTGATTCCCTAACCTGTCCCCATTTGGCCTTCCTTGCCTCAGTGAATGAACTCACCATCTGGCCAATTACCCAAACCAAAAGTCTAAAATTTATGCTTCATTCCTTTTTGCCCCTGCCCCCATGTCAAACCTATCATCAGGTTCAGTCAACTCTATATTTATACCAACTACTTCTATCTTTGCATCCACCACCTGGGCCAACCCACCATTATCTTTCTCCTGACCAATGCCATAACTGTACCACTGGCATGTCTGTTTCCATTCTTGCCTTTTTGTGATACATTCTCTGTACAGCAGTGAGAATATTTTTAAATATCACTCATCTACCTGCACACCTCTGATGGCTTCCCTTTGTGCTAGCTCCTTATTCTGGCTTATAAATCATGATGTGATTCGGACTTCACTAATCTTTGTGTTCACTTTGTTCCACATTTTCTCTTTCCCTTCCTGCTTTTGTTTTGAAATACAGCAAATCTTTTTCTCAACTTTGTACTTTTGCAGTAGGTTTTGCCTCTGCTAGGAATGTTCTTCCCTCTGATCATCATGTATCTGACTCCTCTGTGTCATCCATATCTGAAATATCACCTTCTCAAGCTGTCACCAGGCCATTTAATCTAAAATAGGGCCAGTCAGTTACTTTCTTTCACAAAACACAGTTTTGAAACTCAGCCTATTCAGTTGTTGCTTCCTGATTTTTTTTGCTTATTATTATTATTATTATTATTTTTGTTAGTGTCCTACATTCTTGACCAGAAAATATTCAATGGCTTTGCTTGTTTATTTCGTTATTTTTATCCCTAGTGCTGGTTGTGGAATAGACTCTCTATAAATATTTCCTGAATGATCATATAAATGTTTGCATCTCAAAGAATGAGGAAACCAATAGAAGTTTCAAGAAGAAAATAATCTTTTCTAAAGAAATGATCAGCAAATGTGAGGCCTGTGAGTAGCCTTATTTTCAGACAGGTGGGCTTTTCTGTTTCTCAAGCCACATCGTGGCAATGACCATCAAACTACCCTTGCAAAGAGAACTGGCTCAGGTGTGAGCTCCCATAGCAGGCATGCTACCTTTGACATTTTGACTAATCTCTTTATCTTTTCCAGGATCAAGTTTTATTATTTCTGTGCAGGTTTTTCATTTTCAGAGACTGAAGAGAAATGATGTGTCATGGGGGTAAGTCTAGGAGCACTAAGGACTAATATGCCAATGCTCTTTGCCATCTACCTTGGACTAATCTAATACTCTCTCTACTTGCATTTCTTAAGATTTTATCAGAAACCTACTCTGATATTCCCCATCCTATTGTGGAACTTGATGTAATATTATTCTTTGAAGCGTACTCTTACAGTTGGCTTGCTCATTGCATTCTAATTTCTTAAAAATTGGGTGAATTTTGACAATCTTGGTAAGGAGTACAAGGCTAGATGCACAGAAAATCATCAAGTTCTAGTTTAAAATAGTCTTCTACTCTGCACCCCATGGACATCATTATGGAAATTAATAGAATAACTTTGAGTTATCTACCTGCCTCATAGGGACATTAAAGGGTACACCCTATGTCAAGAATGTCTAATTTCTTTGAGAGAAAGATAATACAAATTTAAGGCCTTCTTAAAAGAAATAACAAGAGCAAAACTCACAAGACTCTTTCTGCAGCTGTTTCTTCCCCTAAACACTTTTTAGTGTGTTGAAGGGAATTCTAACTTGTATTTTTCTGCTTCTTTTATACAATTGCATTTGTAGCTTTTGCCAATGTGTTTTATTATTTTAAAAAATTCTCATTTTTTACATGCTGCTGAATATAGTAGAGGAAATTATTGTTTTATGAGTTTACTATCTCAATTACTTTGCCTTTCATAAATATTTTATATATGCCTCCCATATTAGCCCATCTGTTATTCCCTAAGGTAGTAAAATATGTGGACGGGCAAAGTACTGCCATTTTTTTTGTTTATGTGTTTGTGATGAGCTTTTTCTATTATTCTGATGAAATTTTCTTCGGATTTTTTAATGGGGTAAGTTTAGCACATTTTCTTAAGTGCGGTTAAGCAGATTTCTATAATCATCCTTTCTGCTAGAAATAAGAGGCATGTAGTCTTATTTTTGGCTTTCCTGGGACTTGGGGTGAGTAGCAGCTATTAGTTATTCTAGGCTAAGGTGGTGATTTTTGCCATTCAAAATGAAAACTGAAGGTAACTGAAAAAGACCTCGTAAGTTCCACTATTGATCACAAAAGGGCAATTCACAGCCATCAAAAGGCATATTTTGCTCCACAAACTGGTGAAACATTGCAGATCAATGTAGTCATCAAGTGGCGGCTTTTTCTGTTCTTTGAAATCCACTTCTGTTCCACCAGTAATGCATGGGCTGGCCAGGCTTTGGGGGAAATTACTCTATTTTTTTTTTTTTTTTGGGTAATTGGGCCCTCAATCAATGCTAAACATATTTATTTAATAGATTTTTTATGGATCCCAAGTCTATTAGTCAATTTAGTGGCTGAGACTGGTTCCTGAGAATCAGTGTGTTACTATAACTGTGTAATACATCAGACTTGAAAAAAAATAAAACAAATATTTCAACAGGACAGATATTCCAGTTTGCCCCCATCTGTTCCATTTCCTTGTTCCTGGTGACCCCAAACAATTTTTCCCAGGATGTCTGCTTGTTTAGATATTTAATATTATGGTAATGGAATGCAGTTTCCACTAGCTGTTTGTTGCCTTGCTGTCCTGCTTAATCATTGGGTCTGTTTTCTTACTCATCATCTTAATTTTACTTGTGCTAAGGTCCCTTGGTCTCATTCTAGGAGACGTTCTTCTTGTGGTTCATATATGTTGTCTGAACAGATGATGATACTACTACCCACTGGTTTGTTATTCTTGCTATATTAGAGATTTCACAGTGGTGGAAGGCAAAGAATTCATTATTAAAAAATATGGACTGAATTCTCAGGCATTGTTTTCCCTTTGTGACCCAACTAATGGTCTTACGCTGTTAAAAGTAGATTGAAGATCATCATATTTATTATGCTGTGGAGTAAAAATGAAAATCTACAAACCCAAGACTTGGTTTTCAAATGTGGAATTAGAACTGTATGAAAGCAAAGACTTCTTCATTCGGTGATACTCTTCTTGTGAGACAAGATTCATAGAAAGAGAAGATATGTCATGGATCTTTTTTATAACCCATGATACAACTTACCTTATCAACAGCAATTGCACTAGTCTGTTTTCTATTTCTATAACAGAATATCACAGACTAGGAAAATTATAAAGAATAGAGATTTATTTAGCTCGTGGTTCTGGAGTCTGGGAAGTCCAAGAGCATGGCACTGGGCATCTGGTGAGGGCCTTCCTCTGTGTTATGACAGTGTTGGAGACATCACAGGGTGAGCCACAGCAAGCTCAGGTCTCTCTTCCTCTTCTTATAAAGTTATGAGTCCCATCATGGGAGCCCCACCCTGATGACCTTATCTAATTCTAATTACCTCCCAGAGGCATCACTTCCAATCAACACATGCATTTGGGGATTAAATTTCCAACACGTGAAGTTTGGGGGACACATTCAAACCACAGCAGTCTTCAATTTCTCTCTCTCTCCATTGTTGCCACATCATGCTGTTTTTTCTAAATCATGTTCTTTTACTCAGTTCTCCCTTCCTCAAAAAACACAAAAGTGAATGCCCAATAAATATTTGTTAAATGAAAGAAATCAATTTTTTTGTACTGTTCCATCAATTCTGCATTCTTCTCATTGCCTAACATCTCTGGTTTCTCCTCCTTTCTATCCAAATGTGGTTTCATACAAGGATCAGAAAGTCATTCACCCCAAGACTCAAATAACTAATATGAGCTGCCTCTCCTACTATGCATAGGGATAAAAGTCTAAAGCTGAAAGTGTTAAAGTCTAAGTCAGGCATTAGTCCTCTTTTCTTTTTTTTTTATTTCAGCATATTATGGGGGTACAAATAGTCCTCCTTTATAGTGGAGCTAATCCTGTTAGCTTTACCTTCAAATTATGTGCAGTATCTGAACACTTTATTAGTTTCCACTGCTATGACCCTGGTCTAAGCCACCAACATTTGGACAATATAATAGCCTCCTCAGTCATCTTTCTGCCTGCCCTCTTTGTTATATTACGGCAAAATGATGCTTTTAAAGTCAAGTCATGCCACACCTCTGATGAAACCCTTCTAGTGCTTTCCCATTTCTTTCAATAGAAGAGCAAAGTCCTTAGAGTGACCTCTAAAGTCCTACATGATCCTCTCCCTCTCTGTCCTCATCTCCTGTCGCTTTCACTCTATTCATCTGCCTCTAACCACACTGGCCTCTTTGATGTCCTTTCAATTTTAGGTCTTTGCATTTGCTCTTCCCCCGCCTGGAATGTCTTTATGTCAGATGTTGGTAAGGCTTACTTCCTCGTTTCCTGTATGTCTCTGCTCAACTGTCACTTTATCAGAGAGGCCTTCCCTGGCCACTGCATAAAAAATAGTAACTCTCTCCCGTCCCCGTGTGCCTTCTTTGCCCATTCCCCATGTTAGCTTCTCCACGTCACTCATTAACAGCTGATACATTATGCATTGTTGGTTATCTCTCCGAGTCCCTTCTCTGGTCCAGTGCAAACACGGTGAGTGCAGAATTTGTTTCTTTTGATCATTTCTATGTCCTCAGTTCCTAGAGCTGAAACTACGTCCAAAAGTTTCTTTAATGAATGAGTGAACTGATGATTGGTCACATCAGCAGGATTGGTCATCTACTTGGTAAGGGGACCCACTCCCAAAGCCTCTGAAATTACACTGGGTGGGCAGACCCACTCCACCCCATTATATATTTTTTCATATGGGTAGGGATTTTCATCCTATATGGGCATGCCAGTCTCTCTAGTTAGGGGGTTCTCCAGAAAATTTCACTAAAAGTAAAAAAGGGAAGAGAAATAGAGTATAATAAATTGATATTGTTTGCTTTGTTTTAGGGAATTGAGCATCTGAAACTAATGTACAAGCAGTGGTTCATCATATACATATTTTCTTTTTAAAGTTAGTATATCTACATAGTTCTGAGCATAGTACCATGTTCCCAAAGACATTTCATAAATTTGGGGTTACATGAAAATGCATATGACTGTAGGTATTGCTCATACTATATTGAACTCTCTGATTTAGGAACTCTTTCTGAGTTTGCATTCTGTTCAAACGTACAGGATAGAGGAAGGAACTATGCAATGTAATTTAATTCAAGAAAGTGATGATTGCTTTTAAATATCACTTACTGGGAGAAGTTATGTCTTTGACATAAACATTTAGCCAGTCAACACTAACAATATTCCTTTATTTGTCTTCATCAAATTACATTTCCTGAGAAGCTTTGTGGGTAAACTCCTGGAAGATCATGCCATCTCTGTGAGCAGCTTGGTTGTGTGGACCATGGGGTCTCAGATGGACATGATTTAAGCTGTTGAGCTCCCTGGCATGGGACTTTTGAGAATAATACAAGTCTGTACCCATGCTGATAGAACAAGATGCCATCAGGTGTGGAGCTGAAGTGAAAGCTTTTAACTTAAAAAAAAAATCATTGAATTTGCAGATGTTAAGATTCTCATTGCTAGAATAGTCACTGAGCTGAAATTTGTAACTGAGCTGAGGCAGAAAATCCAGAGAGGCCATATAGGAGCTTTGAGACTTCAGTTACCAAATTCCTTAAAGTATCTAATAGGGCTCTACTTTTCTCATCTAGAAATGTGGTTATTAGAATAAATGTTCCTTAGCAGCCCTCCCAGCTCCAGTCTTTGTGGTCACTGTTATTAAGAAAGGTGGGATATATTCGCTTGGGGAAAACCTAACGAAATATTAAATATAAAAACAAATGATTTAAGGTTTGTCAAAAGGCAGTTGTGAGACAAATACAAGGGCAATGTTAAACAGAAGAAAGGAGAGGTACTAAACATCAATTCTCTAATACATGTAGGGTTACCTATGATAGCTGGAGACTCTATATTTTTCCATCCTCAATGAGGAAGGGAGTGAAAGGGAGATTCTCAGGAATACTGTGGACTTTCCAAAGGGAAAAACGGGTTGAGATTTATCTGATTTGGATGCTTTAGATATAGTCTTCCCTGGATGCAGCTGGTTTAACTTGCTGAATAGGCTTTTCCTGCATTACCCATTGAGGATTTATGTTTATGACATATTTATGCCTGTGGCAAGAAAGACCTTCAGTTCAGTCTGTGTTACCGTATAACTTGCTAATTTGCCTGGCCAGACTAGTACATAGTGTCATTATGGAACTCCCTAATCTTAGAGTACAGGCATGGGATGCTGTTTTTCTGGAGTTGCACTGTAGAGAAGAAACCTGGGCATTATGTAATATGGTGATATGGTATTCTTTTATAAAGTCATATTCAGACTTCAACAATGGCTTGCCCCTACTAACTAGGGTATCTTCAGAGGCTCGGCCATTGATAAATACAGCCTTGTCCTCATGCATTTGCTTTCTGTTGCTGTAGCTGTGTGGAAAATTATGCCATGACTCTTGATCTTTTCATACTGCTGCTTTTTATAATGTGAAAATACTTTGTAATAAAGAATAATTCTATTAATTAAGCAGTTCACACATTACCACCCAGGCAAGTGACTTTCTGAGCAAGGTTTTGGCAGAGAGATCAATCTCCATATGCCTACAACTCCTTGGGGACCTAAATCTGGGCATGATTAGTTAACAGAAGTCTCTTGGCTGATCTTAATGATAATGACATACATACATCTGAATGATTACCATGAACAAGAGACACACATGTCCTCATAGGACCAAGTCTGGGTACATAATAGCTCCAGAGACTATGAGACAGACTTCATTTCTCACCTATCCCCAGTCTAGGCTGATGCAAAAGCATATTAGTGCCAATGTTCTCACCTGCATGGTTCCTATAGGGTTTTATGCTGGCTAATCTCATGCGTGCTTCCAGTTTATCTCTTTCGATATTATGTAGTTTTACTTACATTCCCAGCATATGTTCTTGATTGCCTGTCCTTAGGAACCAGCTCTGGGAAGCTCTTTTGCTTCTAAAGCTGAACAGAAAGAAGAATGACCTCTTTTCTTTTTCACCCAAATACAAAGGATGTTTGCTTATGTGTGTGGGTGTGGGAGCAGCAGTACAAGTATGAGTTTGGAATGTCAAGGTCTCTGAGTTATACTGCCATTAGAAGGAGCATGCCCATTTTTAGTAAATGTTTTCTGAGTGGTCAGGTGCTCCTATGCTGGAAATGCCTTCCCTGGAAGTTGCAGAGGCAGCATGGGAAATAACTGCATGGGGACGTGGCTACTGGCATCACACGGTAAAGGATGGGAGTTCAGAATGCCACTCTCTCTATGAAACTCTGCTTCCTCCCTGATGGTCTAAAAAGACCTTTCTGCATTGCACTGATAACAGTGGATGAAATAGACAAGCATGGTTTGGGTAGAGGTTCTCAAAATGTTTCCTTTAGTCCACTTCCATTGAACCAGCTGAGGTATCTGTTATAAACCAGATTTCTGGCCTTTGCCCCAGACTACATGAATCAGATTATCTATGGGTGGAGCCAGGACATCCCTATTTCAAAGAGGTTATTTTTTGTACGCAAATATTTGGGAACCATTGACCCATGGATACTCTTAATAGAGAAAAGTTGAAGTTTCATTTATTTTTATAATTCTGACTTGCACTGTATCTAGTTAATCAGACACATCTTTTGCACATAGCAATATGTAAAACATTTCTCAGTGAGTTTTCCAAGGTGTCCTTAACCATGTTCTTCCTCCCATGGCTGTTTCTAAGTTTGGTCATGCTTTTCCATCCTTTTAGATAAATTTCTCAGCTTTAAAAATTCTATACCAATACTTTCTGCTATCAACCACTTTTGTTGCCCTCAGGAGGCTTCCCTGTGCTCCAGGGCAATGTGGTGCTTCTGCTACTTTCTTGCCAGAGAATAAACTGGGAATTGATATGGCTGTACTTTCCAGTCTGGGTGACTGCTTTGTATTGCATGGGATTAAGTGTGTCAAGTCACTGTAATCCTTGATAAGAGTGCAGTACTGGATTAATTTGGGATTTGGAGAGTGCAACATAAAAAAAATGGTCCCAGATTCTTTGAGAGGTGAGGTCTGTGCCCCTCCCCTTGAATCTGGGTAGTCTCTGTCACAGCTTTCATAAATACATATGGTACCAGTCATATCATATCAGTTTCCTGGCAAAGCCAGTTTCTACTTCCTTTTTTATGGAACATGTTCTGTGGGAGCCAATGTGTAGAGACTTCCTTCCAAGGTACCAAGAATAAAAGTGAAACCATTGTGGATCCTTCAGATCATCTCAGTCTCTGCTAAAAACCAAAGAATAACTCTAGTCAAGGCCTCATGGAGCATGCTGGCATGGTAGCTCATGCCTGTAATCCTGGCACTTTGGGAGGCCGAAGCAGGAGGATCACTTGAGTCCAGGAGTTTGAGACCAGCCTGTGCAACATCGTGAGACCCTGTCTTTAAAAAAATAAAAATAAAAAAGAAAGAACAAATGGCCTCATGGAGCAGATGAACTGCCCAGCCAAGTCCTGACTGATTACCTGACCTATAAAATCATGAGAAATAATAAAAGCATTGTTGTTTTAAACCTCTAGGTTATGGGGAAGTTTTTTATGTGGAGGGGACGAGATAACCCTGTTGCTATATTAGCTTACTCTCATCTGTACATGGGGTTTTGTTTTTGCCTCTGGAGAGAATAAATTAGAAAACCAACAGCAATATTGATAACAACTACCCAATGGAATAAAGTGCTGGCATAATACTGGAAGTACATAAATTATGTACAACCTAAGTAAAATATATGCTTTATCTAATGAACTCAGAGCAGTTTAAGTATCTTTCTTGTTTTATTAAAAAAAAACATACTTCCTTGTATTTAGGAAGGAAATGGATATAAACTGAACTGAATATATAATAAAGGAAACAGGCACTGACACATTAAATGAATTGCTTAAACTCTTACCACAGTGGGTCAGTGACATGTTCATGTATAGAACTAGATCCCACAGACCAGTGGCCTTTTAACTTCTTTGATTGTGATTCACAGTAATAAATATATTTATCTGGACCTGGTACACATATACATATAAGTCTTCACAACTTACCCCTCATGCCTTGCCTTTATTATATGTAATGAACTCTAAGATTTTTCTATTTTTTTCTTTTTGAAAACACTGGTCAAACATACTAAATAAGTTTCATGACTTGTTTATGGGTTATACTCTACAGTATGAAAAACACCGTCCTGGATTCTAAGGTTCATCAGGCCAGGAATTCTGTCCTACCCATTACTGTGTACACAGCTCTTAGAAATTTCTGGTATATATTAATAGTGGATGCTCAAGAATTTAATGAACGAATAGATTTCATAACAATAGTTTCAATTTACTAAAATGGAAAAGATTTTAACTGTAAATCAGAAATCCGGGGTCAACTTTTGACTCTTGAATCATTGTATAACCTTGAGAGGTAACTTAAATTTTCAATTTACTCACCTACAAGATAGAACTTGTGATATCTGGTGCTCATGATAGTAAAATGAGTTCATAAATATAAAACAACTTTGAATAAAAGATGTGGAATTATAAATAACAGGTGAATGTATTTGTTACTTATGTACTTTAAAATGCCTGGAGACATTATATAAATTCTTCACTTTGTTACATAACACCACTTCATTGATTTGGATTAATTAAGGTTATTTTGTTAAAACAATGAGGTCTGAATTTAGACCTTTTTAAAAAAAGAAAATTTATTTAAAATTTCATTGAATAACACAAAAGTCCAAAAATGTTGGGCTGGGTAGACACCTACTTTAAAGTACTGGTTGGGTCACAAACAGATTAGCATGCTGAGCAACACTTAAGCAGGTCCATTGTAGTCACAATACCTTGTTTTTGTGTAAATGTTTATTTCTGAATTTGACAAGAGACTTGATTGGAGAAAGTGCCTTTGTTATCCCTTCAGGAATTTATTAATTCCCAGTGTATATATTAGAAAATGCTGCTATTTCTAAATTATTGAGGTCTGGATATATGAGATTTTGAACAATGTCTGTGGAAGACTTAGGGACTTTGCTAAATTGTTCCGATAACAAAGAGCTGTGGCCGGGCGCGGTGGCTCACGCCTGTAATCCTAGCACTCTGGGAGGCCGAGGCGGGTGGATCGCTCAAGGCTCAGGAGTTCAGAGACCAGTCTGAGCAAGAGCAAGACCCTGTCTCTAGTAAAAATAGAAAAATTAGCTGGGCATGGTGGCGCATGCCTGTAGTCCCAGCTACTTGGGAGGCTTAGGCAGGAGGATTGCTTGAGCCCAGGAGTTTGAGGTTGCTGTGAGCTAGGCTGATACCACGGCACTCAAGCCCGGGCAACAGAGCCAGACTCTGTCTCAAAAAAAAAAAAAAAAGCTGTGAGCTATCAACAGGACAATTTTTTGCTCAGAAGTAACTTACTGCACAGACTAGGTAACCTTCCCTTTGTTCTCCCTGTAAAGCCTACCAAGTACTTAGCATCACAAGAACTTTCCCAGCTTGCTTTCTGGGAGAGGTAGCATGATACAGTGGTTAGGTACAGTAGCTTTGAAATCAGAAAAACTGACTCTAAATTCTGGTTCTGCCACTTTCAAAATGTGTGACCCTGGGTGGGTCTTTACCTTAAAGAGTTGTGAACACTAAATAAAATATAGTGCACACATGCATGCACACACACACACACACACACACACGTATAAAGTATTTAGCACAATACCCAGCACATAGAAAACACTCAATAAATAATAGTTCTTGTTAGCTGTTATTATTGTTGTTTTTATTGGTTATTGTCAGTTCTTGTCTGGATTAGCTAGCTGTTATTAATACAGGTGGGCTGCTAAACAAGAGATCTGTTTGCTTGAGAAATAAAAATATTTCTTCAAGATCCAAGGAAAACTATTTCATAGGTTTTATCATGTCCTGAGACTCAACCTTTGTGATGGGGAATTCAGCTGAAAGACAGTAACGTCCCCACCAGCAGCTCACAACCCACTGAAGAGCGGTATGGACAGCATATCCCTGAACACGTGCTCTCAGCCTGTCAGTCTTGCCTCTGTTTGCTGGGGGTAGGGCTGCCCTGTTAAATTCCATACTTCGCTGGAGAAATTAGGGCACAAATGCGATTGCTCACCCTGTGATGCTGAGCTATTTTGAAGTATCCTTTCTAACCTACTCGAGGCAAAATGGTGAAGCAGTCATTTGTCTCTGTCACTTCCCGTCCTCCCCCCCACCCTCTGGCTCCAGTCCCCTTCTTCCCCCTCATCCTTGGGGCAGTGAATTTCTCCTGCTCCATACCACAAATGAGCTGAAAATGGCTTAAAAGGTTGTCCCTTTCAGGTACATTTGTGCTTTAGAGAACTCTAAAGAATTAAACCAATGATTCTCTAAGGATAATGCTTCGGACATTTGTAGGCCAGCAGGAGAGAGAATTTTGAACTGGGAGCTGTCCTGGTATGCTTCAGTTCACACTGCCTTCTCAGCTGTTCTCAGCTGAAAAAACATTGTGTCATTGAAGTATGAGGACAATCTATTCCAGCGTTTTCCACAGTGTGGAAACTGTGGATGTGAGTTGGTTTTACTGTGGTCAAATACTTTTAAGAAACTCTGTGAATAATGAAGTTAAATAGGTTTCATTGCTGTAGAGATTCTCAAAACCTATAATGTGCTCATGTTAAAGGAAGTGCTTTGAACTTCCAAGGGGGTTTTAAGGATGAAGCATTTTTTCATCTTATTTGATTATTTTCTGCTTTTTAATTTTTCATAAAGCACCTTCAGCATCTGTGTGACATAGAATACACTTTATAAAATACTAATCTAGTCCAATCCTCTAGTCCAATGAGTAAACTGAGGCAGGGAGCAACAAAGTGACTTGTTCAAAGTTACCTACTAAACTGACTGCAGAATAGGACTAGAGACAAGGCTATCTAACTCCACAACGTGGTCAAAAACCCTAATTATGGATTTGATGTCTTTCCTCCCTGCTGGACCTTGCGTACTGCCCAAATAGAAACTTTGACTCTTTTGCTCCTTACTGTATGCGCAGCACCTAGCACAGTACCTGACACAGCAGTTAAATCAGTACTTATTAAAATTGAACTGAGGTTTTTCATAGGGACAGACGTGTGTTGCCTGCTTCTGTCAGCCTGGCCGCTACCCCTGTGCTGTATGTACGAAGGAGTCAGCATTGAGTTCCATACTTACACTGAGAATATGTGGTCCCAGTTCCGCTGACACTGAACCTGTTGAGGTGCAGTCTGTGTGTGACCACATTCTTCTGGGGTTGGAACAGGACGATGTGCACCTTGGGTGCAAACAAACAGCCCAAGACCACGAAGCCACTCAGGCTGACGGAGATGCACATGGTGGTTGTCTGCACCTACAAGAGAAGGTTGCCTAGTAAGCGTGTGGCTATAAATTCAATCAGATGGCCAACTAAAGAAAGCACAAAAACAAGCCCAAAATGAGAAACCCAGAATCATCCATATTGACTGTTCTTATTACAGCCAAATCAATACAGTAATTATATTGGATCTAATATGTTTGGGATATTCCTGGAAACATTGCTTAGGATTTGTAAGCAAACACCATTTGTGTGGGATTCTCCTGAATGCTTGCCAAGACTTCACAGGGATTTTTTTATTTTGTTTTCTTTATATTTTCATAAAGATATTTCTGTAGAACCACTAAAGTTGGAATCTTAATTAGTAAAACATAAATACTGACTGATGAAGTGGCCAGATTGCTGATAGTTTCAGTGAGTGAACTTGGCTTGTTTGAGGTTCACTATAGTATGAACAAAATTGGGCCTGTTCTGTCTCCCTTTCTTGCTGGAAGCTCTGCATATAAGCTACTAGTCTCCCCACTCGGTCTTGGGGGACACTACCAACTTTCTTCTGTGGTACCATTTCTTTTGCTTATTTTGTTGGCATCTCTCTGGAATTTTGATACATTGGGTACTCATTCTTCAATCTTTGTGTTCTCTAGGCTTCTATACACCCGTCCTTGAAGAGAATTTTCACTTTCTCCCTCTGTGTCCCCTGAAAATTACCTCAGAACTAGGGTTTATTGTATCTCCTCATTCTCTCATGCTCATTCTCTATCTTCTCTGATCTCATCATTGTCCTGGCTTCGGTTCCCATAAATTTTCTGGAAGATTCCAGATTAGACTCTACATATTTTATCACTTTCAGTACTGAAAAATGGAAATTATTTATTTCTTCTATCAGTTTTGTGGACATTTACCATAGATACACAGAGCCTCCTTGGAATCTGAGAGGAACTTTAGATTTTTTTTTTCCCTTCCTCCCCAGGCAAATGCTATTACAAAACAGCATGATTTCTAATGCCCTGAATGACTTTAGGCATCTATAAAACATTTCTATAAAGTCTCTGACCTTGCTTTCTAATCAAGGAAAGCTGAAGACTGAATAAATTAACTGGAGAAGCCATACAACTTTAGAAAGCTTCATTTTGTATTTGATTAAAAAAAATTTCAGGCTACGCTTGTGGCGTTAATTCTTGATTTACTGTAAGCGCTGAAAGCATAATCCATCCTCACCATTTTAAAGTTCTTGTCTCCTTTAACCACTCCACTGCTCTTCAACTTGGGGATAATGGGAGGCAGAACTAAAGCTGCATTTTTATGACAGTTTGTGTACCATATTTATTCAATGTACCTGTCGTAAATTTGAAACCTTTTAACTTTTTTTTTTTCCACAAAGCCTGAGTATCAGCCTCACAGTTTCGGTTGTCCAGTTCCTTCAGTAAGTCACACTGTTAGAAGAGTATCTGTAATTCCGCGTTCTGACTCTTTGTATATGACTAGTCCATGCTGCTCTGTTTTCATCTGCCTCAAACTTCTACCAACATTTGACACAGTCAATCACTTCCTTCTTTTTGGCTTCCTGGACACATCCTTCCCTCCACAGTAGCTCCTTGTCTTAGTTATCTCTTCTACCTAAACTTTAAGTGTTACAGTGTCCCAGATCTCCGTTTTGGACTCTCTTCTTCATCATCCCATGGAATTCCATGGCTTAAATATTTGATAATATCCAAATATTTATTGCTAGTTCTGACCTATCCTGTGGGCTTTGAGACTTAAAAATTCAACTGCCACCATGACATATTCTTTTGGATATAAAATAGGCATATCATAATTAATATGTAAGCCAAAGTTGGTTGTTTTCCCCAAGTGTCCGCATTTCAGTGACACCAAATGCCACCCAGTTGTGCAAACCAAAAACGTGGGAGTCATCCTTGATTTTGCTATTGCCCTTACACCCACACATCCAGTCCAGCAGCAAGTTCTGTTGGTTCTGTTGGAAGATAATTCCCCGTGAGCCTCTCATGTTATCTTGTGAGCAAGGCTCTGACTGCCTTTGTTCCAGGCTGTCTTTTCATGGATATTTGTAGAGCAAAGAGCTTTAGAAGACAGTGCCTACCTCTCAAGCAAAGGGGAGGCATATCATCCATTATAAAAGATTCAGGTTTCCTAGTCTCAGAGTTCCTCTCTTATAATGCAACCCTCTGACTGTGCAGGAGTCACCTGGCCCACTTTGTATAGCGCTGTAGAAGTGGCACTCAGGGAAACCGTGTGAGTGCTGACACTCTGGCTACTGCTATAGCTGTGAGTCATAAAGTCCTTTTTGTCTCCATCAATAAAACTGTGGCAGGCTAACTTGTTACCTTGCAAGTAGAGTAAAATCCTAGACACTACAGTCTGACAGTTTTGGCAACGAGGATGGAATGCCAACAGAGACATGGCTTTTTCAGGAAGGAAATATGAGGGCCTCAGGGCTGAGAAGTCCACAGAAATCAGTAGCAAACATGTTGAACAAATTGTACAGTTAACCAGAAATAAACTGTGCTCCAGTTTATTGCCTATTAATGAGGAAGCTGTGGGGAGGGGATCAAAGGCTGAGTAACAGGAAGTAGGTTCAAAGAGAGCTGCTGGACCAATGCCCTGACTGCTGCTCACTCTCCCCTGGTGGGTAGGGTGGGGTGGATTTCCTCCCCAGTTAGATTCAGATCCACCTGATTCTAACAACTTGTCCTAAAATTTGTCCTGAGTGGGCAGAAAGTTCCACTTTCATACAGAAGTTGCAGAGATACGCACCTGCACTGAGCGTGGAAAGACTTTCAGAGAAGGCAGAAACCAGGTGAATCATTTGAACTTTGGCTGGTTTCCTTGAGAGATTGAGGGGTTGGGGCATGTAATGCTTGTTAAGGAAGAATGACCACAGCTGACACCTCTTAGGGCTCATGCCCTGCTGTAGTCTCTCATGCCAATCTTAGATCCATTCCAAGATGACTGTCAAAGGTCTCAGAGTTTTTTTCAGTGAAACTTGGCTACAAAAAAGGAGCTTTGGTCCTCTTGATTATGATACTTCCCTGAGACAGAAAAACTTTCTAGGAAACCGTAGTTGAGAAATTGACTAGTATTTGGGCTCTTACTCACCTGGATTGGGTTTACAATGTTGACAAAGGTGTTGTGTTAAAGAATGAGAAACTGATGCAAAGAAATCTAGATAAATTCTTGCAATCGGTGACAGCCCTGGAAGACTTCCCCGGCCCTTATGTTAAAACCAGGCAATACCCTAAGAAACTATTATGTTGAGATAGCAAACGCTCTGGATTAAGGTGGACTCCTTTTTAAAAAAGTTACTGTTGTGTGAGTCAAGGCCAAATTAGTTGAAGTTTGAGTCCCAGCCAGAAAGTTAGAGATTCTGGTTTCTGAGTCAACAGGTCACCAAAGTGAAGTAAATAGTAACAGTAATAATGATTCTGTTATCCAATTTAGGCTTTTGGATGCACAAAAATATTGGACCTTTATTTGATTGAGCCATGAGTAGCTGCTGAGTGCTTAAAACTGAAAGCAAATGTGTGTTGCTTACTGGCATGAAGCTGTTCTCTCTTCCCAGGCTGCCTGATTCTGCCCTCATTCTCTATCCTGATTTTAGCTGCTTTAAGGGAAAAGATGCTTAAGGCTAGGATCAAGGTTTCCCCACCCCTAAGGGAGGCTGAAGTCCATATGCACCAGACTTAAGTATGCCAAGGAACTTAAGCAGGGAGATGAACTCAAATTTTTATGCTCTGTTGGTTACAGACACACAAATCAGCATCCTACCTGGACATGTCAAGGGGAAGGCAGGGCTGGGAGGAGGGGGAGGCAAATGAAGCACCTGCTTCAGAGGAAGATTTAAGGGGGTAGCAAAAACTCAGTAGTCAAGACAAATAATATTTTAATGCAATATTTTAAAAAATCAAAATTAATGCAAAACCCATGATGAACACAATATTAACAATTTAAATAAGTTATAACACCAGTAACAGTGCCCGTGCTGTGGTATATTGGATCCTAGGGCAAAAAGAAAACTAAGCAATATTGATCTTATCTTGAGAACTGCTTATGCAGGTGTCCGCTAGCTCACTGTGCATTGCCTTGTGGAAATTGGGACTTGAAGAACCTAGGTAAATGCTGACACTCTGCCTACTGCTATGGCCGTGAGTGATAAAGTCCTTTGTTTCTGAATGAGGACTCTCGTGTTTTCTGACAGCATCCTTGAAACTGTAGCAGCCTAACCTGGTAGATTGCAATTAAGGTAAAAACTTTTCGCAGTTCTTTACAGGTTCTACCTCTGCTTCTAACCATCTCCATTGTTAACATCCTACTGAGGCCACTATCGGCTCTGACGGAAATACCTACCTCAACCTCCTAACCAGTCTCCTCATTCATGCCTTCGCCTTTCTGTCATGCAGTCATAAAGTCTTTATGGCAGCTTGATTTGTTTCCTCCCTAAAATGTGAGATCATAAATTTCTCTGCTTAAAAATATTTCAATGGTTTCTTTTTCCATGTAGAATGAAACCTAAACTCTTTCCTATGGCCTATAAAGTCCTACGTGATCTAGCTCTCCTGCCTCCCTCTCATCTCAAATTACTCTTCTGCCTAGTCATTACACTGCAGCCGCATGCCTGCCTTTCTTTTCTAAGACATCTTTGCATACGAGTGTTTGTACTCGTTGTTCCTTCTGTGTAGCACACAGAATCCCAGTGGCTGGCTGCTTCCCATCCTTCAGAGGAGTATTATGTAATAGATCCTAGCAAAGTGGGGGGTGACAAACATGTTTTGAAAGAATGTGAGATTTGATATATAGGTTTTTAAATATTCAAAATAGTCAACATGGGAAAATGAGAATTTCTTTGTAAGTTTTGAACTATGTCAAAATTCTAGAGTCACCTGCAATGTCTCTGCCTAGTGTAGGTAAATTGCTTCACCTGCCCCAATCCCAACAACAATCCAGAATCTCGACACTCCAAGTATGGTTCTTTCACTACCAGCATCTCCATTCCCTGGTAGCTTGCTAGAAATCCATTCTTGGGCCCTATTCATTCGTAGTGAATCAGAATCTCTGTTTCAACAAGATCCCCAGTGCATTGTATGCACATCAAAATTCGAGATGCACTGCAGTAACCTCCTTTTCAAGAAAAATTGAGAAAATTCCCGTCACAGCACTCAGCACAGCATGAGTTAGCCTGCATTTTCATTCATTCATTATTTACCCTCCATCTCTGTCCTCCCCTCACCCCCCTACTAGACTGTGAGTTATAAAAGAGGGACTTGTCCATGTTGATAACTGTCTGCATCTCCAAGGCCTAGACTAAGTCTTCAGATATTTTCGGAAGACATGAATGGGCAAAACACTCAGTATTTACTATTAATGAATTCCTTTATGGATAACTGTACACCCAAACATGGCCTACTTTTTATTTACACAATTGAAACTATGTATTAGGATCCTGAATGACTCAGTGTTTGATTCTTAAAATAACCGAGAAGGTTTAATTGTGATATACCAGGAGATGACTTGGATAATCTCTCGAACATCTGAAGTTTTTTGCTCTGTCTTGGATGCTTATAATAGCTTCAATTAGTCCTTACTCCTTCAAATCCATCCTTCGTCTTAAGGCTAGAGAAGTTGGACATGGATTTGGATCAGAAAAACTCATCCTATTATTTCTTAACTGTGCCACCTGGGAAGTTAATTATCCTCTGAGTCTGTTTACTCATTTCTCTAAAAGATAATAAAATTTGCTTTCCAGGGTGTTAATGAGGATAAGTGAGCTACTGTATTCAAAACATCTAGCAGAGTAAGTTGATCAGGAAGGATTCGTTCCTTTCTTTCCCTCTTACCTTTAATCATGTCATTTTTTGCCTAAACAAACAACTGGCAAAAGAAAACAAGAAAACATTTTAAAAAATCCCAAGACCTCAAAGCCCTTAAACATGATCTAAATGAATTCCTCTGCTTGGTGTAATCTGGCCAAGTTGCCAATTCCCATGAGTTTCTCACTACTCCCCTGCCCCCAAACTATTTTCCACCTGGTAAGATTGATATGACTGCCTTCTGGTTAGCTTGTTTCTGTCTTGTCTCAGGAATATTCCCTACATTGTCTAACTACCTTAATTGCACTTGCTCACCAAGGTACAGGGTAAAATCCTAAGTCTTCAAGAAGTATTCCTGGAAAGAAAACATCAAGCTCTTACTGATCTCTTTTATGAAGCTCCTGAGTATTCACAGTTTGTATTGCCAATTTAATTATAAACTATTCTGTGTTAATATTCATGCTTGAGATTGTTCCCCCAGCTAAGATATAAACTTTCTGAAGACTGGAATAGTGTGTTATATTTATTTATGACTCACAATAGGTGGTAAAGTACTGAATCATAAACCTTGTTGATTGTTAACCCCAATTTTTCCCAGCTGTCCTTAAATTACTGGGTACTTTTCTAAGGCTGCTGATTCTGTCTGAACCACATGGTTTTCCTCTGAGAAATTTAAAATCTCAGTCTTGTTCTGGAATTTCAAATGTCCCAAGTTCAAATGCTTATAGGGTCCATGAAGGCTCATAGGTGTAGGAAGCTAGGTGTAAGAATTCAGAGCTTGGTCGGGGGTGTGGGCAACAGGAGCAAGAGTGCTCAGACCTGAGGGGTACATTACTCAGGTCCAGCTAATTGTTGTGTGTAGGAATTTGGGCTCACGTGTTTTACTTTGTTAAGAGAAGCCCCAAATCTGAACATTTATGTAAAATTTCTCAGTTTTCTAACTTTGACAAATATTTCAAGACATTTCAAAACAGTGCAGGCAAATCTAAACATATCTGTGGGATAAGAAGAGCATATGCTTCATTAGAGCAGGGGTTTTCAACCTTGGCTGCAAACCAGAGTCACCTGGTTTGTGACTCTGGGAAGCTTTGAAAAATCCTGATATCCTGGCCACAGACCAGGCCGATTAAATCAGAATCTCTGGGGCTGTTTGTATCAAATTTTTTTTTTTAATGCTACTTAGTTGGTATGATATGCAGCCAATTTGAAAACTACTGTCTTGGAGGCTTCAGTCTACCTTTCTCATTTCTTTTGTAAATTTAGGATTGGCATTATTTGTAAGGAGTGAGACCTCAGAAGATCTTAGTGTGATTGGAGACCTTAATTAGCATGGACCTTAAAAAAATCAATTCCACAACTTCTGTCCCATTTGCCTTACGACTTCTGCGATGTGGTGGAAGCTCTGGCATGTTCAGCTAATTCCATTCAGTCAGTTGCTCTACTATATTGCTATCATGTAAAGAAAAAAGTCATTTTTTGTATGTTTTAGAAATAAATGCTAATTTATTCAATAAAATTAAATTTTTATAATGTTATTTATGTTTATTCTCAGTATTTTCTGCTCTATTTTTCCAACGAGCTCTTTTGAGAATGAATGGTTTCAAATCATACATCCAGGGCAAAATAATTAGTATTGTAACTATTTTGTAGTCCTAATACTCCACGTCTGGGTGGCTAAGGGTAGCTTCCTAAAAACTTAAAAAAATCCCTGCGGGTCTATGGGAGTGAATATGCATACAAAGGCAAAAGGCAGAGATAGGGGCATTCAAATACATTAACTATGTTTCTCCATTTTAATCCCCAAAGTCGAAACGTTCAACTCCTCTGCGGTGCATAATACTCTGCCCTGTGTTCTTTTTCTAAAAAAATTATTTTAATTGGCAAATAAAAATTGTATATATTTATCATGTACAAAATGATATTTTGAAATATGTATACATTGTGGAATGGCTAAATTGAGCTAATTAACATATGCATACCTCACATACATAGCATTTTTTTGTGATGAGAACATTTAAGATCTATTGTCTTAGTGATTTTCAAGAATACAATGATAGTCACCATTTGCATAATAGATTTCTCAAATTATTCCTCCTATTTAACTGAAATTTTTTCTGCTTTGTCTTCTTTTTGGGCTGCGATTTTCTAGATTTTGTCAATGTAGCAGTCGCTGGCAAACAGAAGATTTGGGGATTTTTACAAACTATAGAGGCACTTTGTTTTGTGAAATCATGGTGTAACAAGGAAACCATTATGGTTTGGAAAATTTTAATCTATTATGACTTAAGAAATATAGAGAATAAAAACCAATTGTCTGAAGAGAAAAAAATTTCTTATACTCATTGTGAGATATTAAAATCAGAATTATAAATGCAAAAATAACTGATGAAGGGTTTTAACAATTTGGGAAATTATGATTAAATGATGAAGTGTCTTTTAGATGGGATGGCAATTATATGAAAGCCCAGAAATTTGAATTATATAATACTGACTGTGAATGACTTAATTAGGTTACTTGGACATGTACAATAACATTTTTAACTAGTTCAAGGAATATATATATATATATGTATGTGTACATACAATTAAAGTTGTAGAAAAGACATAGCAAATTAACATTGTATTTTAATGCATTTTATAGAAGTAATGAAGCATGAGTGAAAGGTTTTATATCTTTAAACTGATCCTGGCTGAATATTGCAAGTGTATTTTAATTTACAGCTTGATGTAAGTAGCCAAGTCCTCTTGTGTCTAATTTGAAGTATTCTAATTAAGTTCTTAGTAGTTTAAGTCTTATTCTCTTGTCAATCACTTTTTAAGTTTAATTAAAAGGTTTTCTTTAATGGTGTGTGTGTGAGTGTATTACATTTTCTCTCCCACTAGATTATATATTGCTTGAATGAACATGCCATTCACATTTATTGTCCTCTCTGTGCCTAGCACAGTGCTCTGTGCATGGTAGGTGCTAATTAAATGCTTTTGAAACATGTTGAATTAATTTCTACTTATAATATGGAGGTCATCATGACATTTGTAACTACCCAACTCACTGCTGAGGTGAAATAAAAGGAGACTATTTTATATCCTACTCAACAAAAATGACAGGATAAAATAACAGGGAAAAGAAACAATAAAGACTTACTCTGTAGTCACTTGACGTCACATAAAATATAGGAAGGAAAGCCAGCCAGATGATGCAGGTGGTGTACATGGTAAAACCTATGAACTTGGCTTCGTTGAAATTTTCTGGGCACTTCCGCGTTTTGAAGGCATACACAGTGCATAAGATCACCAGGATCACGTCGTAGGTAAGGGAGATCAACATGCTGGAATCTTTGACGTTGCATTTTAAGATGACCGTTTCCCGCTTCTCTGGAAGGGTGTACCTCCTGGTGCCTGGAGCCTCCAGGATGAGCCACACAGACACCACCACAATTTGCACCAGTATCAGACCCAGGCAGATGAAAACCTGAGAACTGGGGCTGATGAATTTTGGCCTCTGAGCTCCATTCTTGACCCCATCGAAGATGCGGGCGATGCAGTTTGTCTTGGTCAGCAGGGCTGAGTAACAGACAGCGAAGGAGGTCCCCAGCCCGAGTCGGCGCAATGCACAGATGACCGGTGACGGCTTGGCAATGAAGAAGAATGTCATGCAATATGACAGGCCAACCCCAAACAATAAGATGTAGCAGAGTTCCCGGCCTGATGCTTTGACCAAGGGTGTGTTATTGTGCTTGATAAAAACAGTTACAACCATGCATGTGCACATAAAACCCAGGCAAGCTATGGTGACTGGACCAATCGCCCAGGCATCTTCCCACCTGATGTAGTCCTCAGGAAGGTCAAAGCATCCAGTTAGGTCTGCAGTGGGCCACTGTCCAGGCCCACAATCCACACAGGTAAACTCATCAACCAGGTATTCGTAGGGCTCACAGGGGATGCAAATCCAGCAGCAAACATCCCCTGGTTGCATGTTCTTCATCTCATTGGGGGCACAGGGGTCACTGCACTGGGAAGTGGGGACTGAGTTCCGGGACCAGTGAATAGAATCAACATCTAGTGATAAGGTTTCCGCCCAGTGACCAACCTTCAAGTAGCCATACTTTCCACCCACATCCTGGAAATTGAACACGTTGTATCGCCCCATTCCGTCTCCAAAATTGTCAAACTTGATGATGCTATCTGCATCTTTATTTGGGTTAAATGGAGCTGTGAGATGTAAAAAAAGAGAAAAGAATACTTGTTTAGGTATCTCTTGTGTGCTCAATCAGTTACTTCATGGCATACACTTAGCAAAACTGAAATTACAGGGAACGGAGATTCCAAGGCTGAAATAATTTATCAGTTACCATTGAAAGCTACACATCAAAAGCTACTTGAGTACTCAGGCACTCATAAATTGATTCAGTTAACATTACTGAGTGTCTAATGGGTGCCAAGTGCCAATAACAATCATGAGTATAATACAGTGCTGTCTTCAAAGGAGCTCATTATGTAACAGGGGGACTTGCAAACATGCAGTCGTATTCTGTATGGTGTGCAAGTATTCTCTTCTTGAAAGATTTCATGATAGGAATTGGGCAAAACATTGTATCTCATTCTTATCACATATTTGTTTATAGTCACCAAGATGTTTCTCATCTTAAATATTTTCATGAAAATATAAAATAATTAGGAATAATTTTCTTCTCATTATAGGTGTATGATTTGCTTCTTTTAAACAGCTTAGATGACTCAGAAAGAAAAAAAATTAAAACCCACCCATAATCCTTCAACGTTAGTGATTTAATGTTTTGGAGCATATTCATTTTGACTACATATATGCATGCGTCTATATATAGCATGCTCCTATCCACATAAACAGATACAACTTGTCTGTATATAGAATCTAGGTAAGTGTGTTTTAAAGTTTGTTCCTAAGTGAACAGGGTGAGTAGCATTCAGGCAGATGGACTGCTCTCAATCCTTTCCCTTTCTTACAGTTCTCTGTGAGTTCCTGAGAGCAGCAGGTCTCTGAGCGTCTGTGATTCCTCTTCCAGTCACTGCTCATCATGTCTCTCTTGCCAATGTCCACTCTGATAACCCATTTCTATGCCACCTACTCTGGTATACTGTGTGCTTCCGTGTCACACTGCCAATCTTTACTCTTTCTCAGGAAAAGAATATTGATGATATCTGTGATGCACAGACAAACTCTCTATTAGTCATGGTCAGCTTGCCTATGTCGGTAAATAGACCCACAATTTAATGGCTCTAACAAAACGGAAGTTCATTTCTCTTTCATGTAGCAGTCTAAGGTCTTAGTGTTGGTGTCTCTCTTCTACATGGGAGTTTGAAAACCCAGGTTACTTCCATCTTGAAGCTGTGCCAATTCCTAGCATCCATCCAGTGGAAGAAGAAAGAGTATAAGGAAGCTATGGCACATATTTTCATTCATATTTCATTGCTTAAAAGTCACAGGGACACATCCAACTTTAAAAGAGGCTATAAAATGCAGTTTAGCTAATGTGTTCAGCTGCTACTATACCACAGAATGAAAGATTGGAATTTAGGGGACACTTCAGTCTCCTGACTTGGGGGTGTTAGCTACCTTTATTGCCTCCCCATGAGCTGTCTTCTTCTTGGGTCCAGTTATTTTATGGAAGAAAAATGTCCCTCAATGAATAATTTGGGTCCTTGGTAAAAGAGGATTTCACATTTTACAAAATAGCCCTCTCCTCTGAAAGCATATAAGTGCCCCTAGAGGGCTGTGTTGGGTAGTTTATAATAAAGCCTCAGACCTCATATAAGGTCCGTTAGCAAATGTAGCCTGGTATGCCTAATTTATTCCTCATTTATTGTGATTTTTTTCCTTTCAGTTTTCTTGTTATCTCACTCTGTAATTTGACTTTACCAACCTCCACCTCCTTCTGCAACATTCCAAACCCTCCACGTATGTCTGTGCGTGTCTGTACTCCAGATGTGGGTTGGTTTCAAGTTGTGAGGATGATGTAGTAGATGACTGTGCAATTCTGGAGTTAAATGGACTGTATGGGATTCTCACCTCTATCTTTTAATAATTGTGTGTCCTTGAACAAGTTAATCTTTCTGACTCTGTTTCCTAATTTGCACATAGGGAATAAGAATTTTTTTGAAGATTTGTTGAAATAAGCCATATAACATGCTAAGCACAATGCCTGGCATGTAGTAAACATGTAACATAAAAGTTAGTGATAATCACAGTGATGATAAAAATAATAAGATAAAATAACTTCATGAAAAAGGAGAACTGAGTGAGAAGGAAGGCAGAGATGGGAGGGGATGTTTTTCAGTTCTACGTACTGCTTTATCCAAGCTTCACTTCTGATCCAGTCAGGACCCTGGTCCTCCAGCCCCTCCCTGAACTTTCACGGTTATCAATAGGTAATGATACTTACCTATTGTTTTGTAATGTATATTTTTACGTAATGAGGTATTGTGGATATTTTTCTCTTTTATACATATCTTTATTTTCAATGGCTTCATACTATAATATTGCACATAAGTACCAAGCTACTCAAGCATTCCTATAGTTTTAACATTTAGGTTGTTTAAACAGTTTTGCCTTCATTAACCTCATTTTCTAGTTATTTCCTTAGAGCAAATTCACAGAAGTAAAATTGCTGGGTCAAAGTAAAATTGATGGGCCAAAATTTAGCTACAATACCAGGTTGCCATCCAGAAAACGTTTTTTTAATGTGTGTGTGTGTGTGTTTTTTTTTTTTTAACCAATTCACACTCCCATTAACATTGTATAGGACTGCCCACTCTCCACAATCTTACCAACCCTGCGTATTATTGTTGATCTTTTCAATCATGGACAAACTGATAGGTAAAATTATGATCTTGTTTTAATTTGTATTTCTATGACTTTTAGAGAGGCTAATTATATTTTAATATTTAAAAAAATTATTTGTATTTTGTGAATTGCTGGTTCATGTACTTTTCACTTGTTTTCTTTGGGGTGCTTATTATGGTTTTTAAAAAAATAATATGTAAGAGATATATATGGATTGAACACATTAATCCTTTATCACATATATTGGAAATATTATTCTTTTTAACTTTGTTTATGCTATTTTTTCCCCAGATTCTTAAAATCTTAGGTAACTGATTCTATCAATCTCTTCCTTGTCATTTCTACCTTACATACCAGCCCAGAAAATCCTTTCCTACTCTAAGATTGTTAAAATATTTTTCTAAATTTTTTTCTATTACTTTTATGGTTTTCCTTTTTACATTAAAAATTTTAATGCACTTCAAATTTACATTAGTATAAAGTGTGAGGTAGGATTCCAATCACTTTTTTCTCAAATGGCTAATAATTTAATTCAAATTAAATACTAAATAACAATAAAATATAAACATAATACACTTATTAAAACATCTATTACTATACAAGAATTTATAAGTGAAAATTATAATGTAATATAAAAGTACTAATCATTTCCCACTGATTTATAATGCTTGTCATTTTATTAAATCCCATGATACTCAAATCTTTATGCTATTTCTTGTTTCTCTTGATCTCCTTCCATAGTGGTATGATTTTTCACAGCTACCATAGCTTTATACTAATCTTTAGTATTGGTTAGGGCAACATAGGAGTTGAAACATTATTACTATGTTTTCAGATATAGGAATAAATATCAAAATGCTTATATCAGATAAAACTAAATTTATTCTATGCTTAGAAAAAATTCATTAAAATTTTAGGGATTCCTTTCAAAAATGTTACAAATAAAAGTGTTGAATATTTTAATACATTTTACATTATGTGTAAGAACCTAAGTATGTTATTTTGTTATCCTCAGGTAGACATCCAACCTCCATCAATGTTCACTTAATTTTTTTAGATGATTTCTGGAAAATATTTCTAAAAGGAACATGTTTTGTGTTTTTAATTTAAATATTTCACTAGTTTACTTGGTAGAATGGGCTGAAGCTCTATCTAGGATAATACAAACGGTGTTAGTTCACCATTGTTTTTTGTGGCTGAGTAGAACTCCATGGTATACATATACCACATTTTATTAATCCACTCATGTATTGATGGGCACTTCGGTTGTTTCCACATCTTTGCAATTGTGAATTGTGCTGCTATAAACATTCTAGTGCAGATGTCTTTTTTATAGAATGTCTTTTGTTCCTTTGGGTAGATGCCCAATAATGGGATTGCTGCATCAAATGGTTGTTCTACTTGTAGCTCTTTGGAGTATCTCCGTATTACTTTCCACAAAGATTGTACTAGTTTGCAGTACCACCAGCTGGAGTCCATTCTACTAAGTGAAGTATCACAAGAATGCAAAAATAAGCCCCATGTGTACTCATCATCAAATTGGTATTAACTGATCCATACTTATGTGCACATATAGTAGTAACATTCATCAGGTGTTGGGCCAGTGGGAGGGGGAGGAGGGGATGGGTATATTCCTAATGGGTGTGGTGGGGATGGACACGCTTGAAGCTCTGACTTGGGTGGGGCAAAGGCAATATATGTAACCTAAACATTTATACCCCGGTAATATCCTGAAATAAAAAAATGTTCACTATTTTCACAGCAATTCTTTAATATAATATTTCTTAAAGTTAATATATTTAATGGGTAGTAAAAGTGATTGTTTTGTGTGTTCTGAGCTAGTGAGAGTTATTAAGATTGCTGGCATGTGAGTTCATAATATTAACATTAAAAATGTAAAATATGTTCCTTTCTAAATCTTTTTTGGAAATCATCTAATAGAATCAACGGAATATCGATGGAGACTGGTTATCTACTTGAGAATAACAAAACTAATAACACATCTGAGGTTCTTACACTTGATATAAAATGTGTTAAAATATTCTACATTTTATTTATTTGTAACATATGAAAGGAGTTTCTAAAATTTTTAAAGAATTTTTTGAAGCAGGTCAATGTATTACATATCCAAAAGTTAAATAATAAAAAGTTAAAGCATAAATTGACAATCAAGCATCACCAGACATTTAAGTAAACCTTGAATGCGAAAGACAGTGACTGAAACAACCAAAAAAACAAAAATGGGAGAAAACAGACAATGCGGGAAGCAAAATTCAAAGGCTTTAAAACATCAATATGCTCAGAGAGATAAGTGGAGATATCGCTATGAGATAGGCACAGGATATTCTTAAAAAGGATTATACAGAGAATAAGAATGAGCTTTTGGACATGAAATAGCAGAAATAGAAGTTCATTATAAGGATTGAAAGATAAATTTGAGAAAATCTCAGTTTGACCAACACCAATAGGTGTTCCAGAAGGAGAAAAAGAAAATAGGACGTTATCAAAAGAGTCAAAGTGAACAACTGTGGGGAGTAGACTTAGCTTGGGGAAGGGTTGGGCAAGAGACTTTGTTCTTTCTTCTAAGTGTGTTATATTCATGTAAAAATTATGTATTATTTTGATAAAAATAAAAAATATAATAAAGTTAAAGCAGTACAAAGAATAATTAAGCATGGCCAGGCAGAATAGCTTTAAAGTAAATATATCGTAAAAATAATGTTGCTGCAAATATAACAAGTACTTGAAAAGTGGGTGGTGAATAAACAAATAGTACTTTGGTGAAATTTTATTTTTTAATAGGTTTACATTTTACTAAATTTGTTTTGTTAAATATGTAAAATATGTAACAAAATGCAGTCTAGTTTCTAAATCCTTTAAATACATAAAACACATTAAAGTACTTTAAATGAATACATTGTAAATTCTAAACAACAGTCCATTGTCAGAAGAAGCCCCCTGATCCTTAGTTTGGGATAAGGGGTTGGTGTGTCTATATGAGAATGAGAAGGAATGAAAGAAGAACCTGGGATGAAAAGGTGAACCATGTCTGCCAAATATTCCACATGTGAGAATATCCTGTTCTTGATTATTAATAATCCTGTTCAAAACACAATGTTGGCCTGGGTAGTCAGAAGGCGAGTAAGAAAAGCAAGCTCTTAGGTACTTCTGGAGTGACTTCAAGTGTCAATGTGGCTTGAAGCCCCAGTGTATTGATCTGGTTGCCTTCCTGATGCATTTAGAGTTGCCTCAAAGTCAAATGACTCACTAGGGAAAGAGTTAAAGCTCAATGGACCGAAACCATGATTCTCCAGCAATCAGTTGTATAGTTCTTTGGAGTGAAGAAACTCTCGGGAGTTTGCTATTTCTTAAGTTGAGACTCACCAAGGGAATAAGCATCATTCAAAATAGAAAAATAAATCACTTCACCTTTCTTTTCACTGGTGTTGCAACAGTATGAAAGAACTCAAACTAAAAGAGGAAAAAAGAATAATCAGAAAGACGGTTGAGTTTTTAAAGAGACTTACCAGCTCTCGAAAACCTAATTTCAAGCCCCTCATCACTCTCCCGTGCCTCAAAATCTGGCGCTTGTTTTCAGAAGGAGCCTGAGCTGGCCTTGGGTCAGGAGAATGGTTTCTCAGTTTGGCTCATTATCCAATTAGTTCTGACCCCAGGTTCGAATGGATTTATTTGAGAGGTTTAATACCAAGATGATCAGCCCTCCTAGGAACCATTCGTAGAGGTGAGACAAGTCTATTCCTTAAAAATGTCACAGGTCAATGGCAGAAGAAAATTAAATTGGTTCTTTATTTTTTTCCTCTCAGACAGAAGTCCAATTAAGGTAAGACAATAATGTGGTTCTTAACAGGCCTTCGGTAATGGGAATGTTACCTGCCTCAGTTCACATTCACAAACACTAATGAAGATTGCAAAGCTACTAGCAGCACCATGGCCCCAGTTTTGCAACTGGGGCCTCACTGGAGTTTCTGTGAACTGATCTGATGAATTTCAATAAAGATACAGGTGAGAAGACAGCAGACAGCATCTCCCTTGAAAGACCATGTTGGAGGTCAACAGGTGAAGAAACCAAAATTGTTTGGCTAGAGAAAACAAAATCTTTTAGAAACATCATGCAGCAAGAAGCTAGGAAAGAATAAGAATGAATCTCTGGCTGTCAGTAATTAATTTACTTACTAATTAGGAACAAAATCGCTGGAGCATTTCTTACAGTTATCAACTGAGTGTAACAGCTGGGACAAAGCACACTTAGCTGTCTTAGGTGCTCAGTAAGTACCTAAGGTGCACATTGACAGCATTTCAGAAAAGATAATGAAATGACGTTTTTTTAAAGGGTGCTATGATTTTCAAAAAGAACTTTCTTCACTTGCCTTGAAAAGTTAGCATGGATATTGCTTCGTTACAGATTTTACTGGTTTCTCTATCTAGATTCTACATATAGTTACTGAAATTTCCAGCACTCAAGGCAACTCAGAAAAGAAAAATCTACTCTTAGACTAAGAATGAAGAATGGGGAGGCGGGGCATAGGGAAAATAGCAATGAATGGAAATCAGTGAGATTCCACAATTCCTTCTAGCCCAGTTCAGGAAGCAGGGCTTGCCTGATTTATTTTAGCTGGAAGTCTCATAGTCGTCACTGAATCTTTGGTTAGGGACTCTCTTTAATGTGAGCTAACGCTTACCACCTCATCGTTTTCTACCCTCTTCCCCAGCTCCTGCCCTCCTCATTAATACAGTCCTGCTTTTCTCTCATCTGCTCCAATGAGGGATTAGATTTTTTAAAACTTTTCATTGAAATGTAATATATACACGAAAAAAGTATTAGAAATCAGTGAATTATCACAAAGTGAACACACACACGTAACATTATGGCTGCTAAGAAGCAGAACATTACCACCAGTTCCCTTGTTCCTGTCCCTGTCACACTACCCTCCTTTTCCCCAAAGGCAACCATTGTCTTACCTCCTACTACCAATGTGTTAGTTTGCTAGGGCTGCCGTAACAAAGTACCACAACCTGGGTGGCTTGAAACGACAGATTTATTGTCTCACGGTCTGTCTGGAATCAAGGTGTCAGGAGGGTTGGTTACTTCTGAGAGCTCTGAGGGGCAATCCGTTCCACGCCTCTCTCTCAGCATCTGGTGGTTTGCCAGGAATCTTTGGCGTTCCTTGGCTCGTAGATGCATCATTCCAATCTTCCACATACACGTGGTGTTCTCCCTGAGTCTCTGTCTCTCTGTCCAAATTTTCCCTTTGTATAACAACATCAGTCATATCGGATTAAGGTCCACCCTAAAGACCTCTTTTTAACTTGGTTATCTGCATAAAGACACTATTTCCAAACAAGGTCACATTCTGAGGTAACAGGATTATGACTTCAACATATGCTTTTTTTGGAGAAGGGAACACAGTTCAACCTATAACCACAGATTATTTTTGCTTGATATTAAATTTTATATTAAAGTAAGCAAAAGTATGTATTATTTTGTATCTAACATGTGTTGCTCAAAATTGAGTTTTATGAGATTCGTCCATTCATGTAGTGATGAGAGTCTATAGTTGGTTCATTTTTACTGATGCATAGTATTTTATTATAAGATGTGCCATAATTTATTTAACCACTCTTCTGTTAATAGACATTTCTTTTTTTAAACTTTTTCTTTCAGTTTTTAGTTTATATGAACAATGCTCCATCTTTAGCTGAGTTATCTCAGAAGCAAACTCCAAGATTAAATTTAAGTTCAAGTAGTTGATTTGGGAAGTTCTAGGGGAGTGGAGAGTGAAGATAAACAGGAAATAATCCAATACTGGATGCATGATGAGTGAGTTATTCCTGAGGGCCTGTGGGGGATGTGTAGAATGGGAATTGGGGCATAAAACCCCAGATTAAAGCCTCATCAGCTTGGATGGGACAACTCTTGTTTGTCACTGGTTCATAGCTGCTCCAGGAGTGGTAACTTCATGACATTTTTTTGTCTGTTCTAGCTATAGGTGGAGCATACCTCTGTGACCAAACACAATTCCCTGGCAGAGTCACACATGCTTGTATTAAGAAGCTATTGGCATGTATGAAAATAGTGAGTGGGAAGGAAATATGAAAGAGGCACTGACAATATCTGCTACATGCTCCTTTGAAGACTCTTGTACACACCTTTAGGTGTACCGATGAACTTCAGTTATTTACACAGGCAAAGCTCATTTTACTGTGCTTTGCTTGATTGAGCTTCACAAAGGTGTTTATTACAAACTGAAAGTTTGTGGCAACCTTGCATCGAGCAAGTCTATCTGTGTCATTTTTCCAATAGCATGTGCTTACTTCACATCTTTGTGTCACATTTTGGTAATTCTCACAATATTTCAAACTTTTTCATTAATATTATATCTGCTAGAGTGATCTGTGGTGTTACTATTGTAATTGTAACATCAAAGATACTATTGTAATTGGGTGTAACTACACCCACATAAGATGGTGAACTTAATTGATAAATGTGTGTGTTTTGACTGCTCCACTTACTGGTCATTTCCCCATTTCCCTCTCCTTGGGCCTCTGTTCCCTGAGACACAGTGATATTGAAATTAGGCCAGGTAATAACCCTCCAATGGCTTCTAAGTGTTTAAGAGAAAGGAAGAGTCGCATCTCTCACTTTAAGTCAAAAGCTAGAAATAATTAAGCTTAATGAGGAAGGCATGTTGAAAGTCTAGACAGACCAATAGTTAAGCCTCTTACACCAGTTAGTAAAGTTGTAAGTGCAAAGGAAAAGTTCTTGAAGGAAATTAAAGGTGCTACTCCAGTGAACACTTGAATGATAAGAAAGTGAAACCACCTTAATTCTGATTTGGAGAAAGTTTTAGTGGTCTGGATAGAAGATCTAACCAGCCACAATATTCCCTTAAGCCAAAGCCTAATCCAGAGCAATGTCCTAATTCTCTTCAATTCTATGAAGGCTGAAAGAGGTGAGGAAGCTGCAAAAGAAAAGTTTGAAGCTAGCAGTGGTTGGTTCGTGAGGTTTAAGGAAAAGAGCTGTCTCCATAACATAAAAGTGCAAGGTGAGGCAGCAAGTGCTAATGTAGAAGCTGCACCAAGTTATCCAGATCTAGCTAAGATATTTGATGAAGGTGGCTTCATGAAACAATAGATTTTAAATGTAGATAAAACAGCTTTCTTTTGGAAGAAGATACCATCTAGGACTTTCACAACTAGAGAGAAATCAAGGCCTGGCTTCAAAGCTTCAAAGGACAGGCTGACTCTCTTATTAGGGGCGATAGTAGGTGGTGACTAAGTTGAAGCCAATGCTCATTCACCATTTTGAAATCCTAGGGCCCTTAAGAATTACGCTAAATGTACTCTGCCTGTGCTCAATAAATGGAACAAAGCCTGGATGACAGCATACCTGTTAACAGCATGGTTTACTGAATATTTTCAGCCTACTCTTGAGTACTACTAGTCAAAAGAAAAGATTTCCTTTCAAAATATTTCTGTTTATTGACAATGCATCAGGAGCTCTGATGAGATACACAAGGAGATTAATGCTGTTTTCATGCCTCCTAACACACATTCATTCTGCAGTCCGTGGATCAAGGAGTAATTTTGACTTATAAGTCTTACTACTTAATACATTTTATAAGGCCACAGGTGCCATAGACAGTGATCCCTCTGATGTATCTGGGCAAAGTAAATTGGAAACCTCCTGGAAAGGATTCACTATTCTAAATGCCGTGACAAACATTTCTGATGGGTGGGAGGAGGCTCAAATATCAACATTTACAAGAAATTGGAAGAAGTGCATTCCAACTCACATGGATGATTTTGAGGGGTTCAAGACTTCAGTGGCCGAAGTCACTGGAAATAACAAAAGAACTAGAAATAGAAGTGCGGCCTAAAGATGTGACTGAATTGGTGCACTCTCTTGATTGCATGGATGAGGAGTTGCTTTTTATGGACCAGTAAAGAAAGTGGTTTCTTGCAATGGAATCTACTCCTGGTATCTTAGTCTGTTTGTATTGCTATAAAGGAATAGCTGAGGCTGGGTAATCTATAAAGAAAAGAGATTTATTTGGCTCATGGTTCTGCAGGCTGTACCAGAAGCACGGTGCCAGCATCTGCTTCTGGTGAGGGCTTCAGACTGCTTCCAGTCTGGTGGAAGGCAAAGGAGACCTGCTGTACCACACGGAGAGAGAGAGGGGAAGGTGCCAGACTCTTTTTAACAACTGACTCTTGTGGGAACTAATAGGGTTAGAATTCACTCATTACCATGAGGACCAGGAGGACATCAAGCCTCAATGGGAGGACTCAAAGGCCTCCCATTAGGCCCCACCTCCAACATTGGGGATCAAATTTCAACAGGTGATTTGGAGGGGACAAACAAACCAAACTATAGCACCTGGTGAAGAAGCTGTGAACATTGTTGAAATGACAACAAAGGATGTGGACTATTACATAAACTTATTTAATAAAGCAGTGGCAGAGTTTAAGAGGGTTGACATCAATTTTGAAAAAAGTTCTACTGTGGTTAAAGTGCTATCCAATAGCATTGCATGCTACAGAGAAATCTTTTGTGAAAGGAAGAGTCAATTGATGTGACAAACTTCATTGTTATCTTATTTTCAGAAATTGTCACAGCCACCCCATCCTTCAGCAACCACCACCCTGATCAAACAGCAGCCATCAATATTGAGGCAAAACCTTCTACCAGGAAAAGGACTACAATTTGCTGAAGGCTCACATGATCATTAGTATTTTCTTTTTTAGCAATAAAGTATTTTTAAATTAAGGTACGTACATTTGTTTAGACATAATGCTATTGTATACTTCACAGACTACAGTATAATGTAAACATAACTATATGCACTGGAAAACCAAAGAATTTATGTCACTCACTTTATTGCAATATTCACTTTATTACAGTGGCCTGGAACTGAACCCACAATATCTCTGAGGTAGCCTGTGTGTGAGTGTGTGTACAGTAGTAAAATTGCAATATATGTGAGTTCCAGTTGCTTCATATCCTTAATGTTGATGTCATTTAATTTTAGATATTCGTGTGGAAATGTACTAGTATCCCATTGTGGTTTTTTTGGTAGTTAATTTGCATTTTCCAGATACTTAATAATATTGAGTACCTTTTCATAAGTTAATTACATATTTAGAACTACTCTTTTATAAAGTGACTTTTCCCATCTCACCTGTTTTGAATTTTCTGTCTTTTAAAAATTAGATCTGTAGCAAGTTTTTATATATTCTAAATATGAGTCCTTTTAGGTCTATATATTGTAAATATCTTCTCCTAATCTGTGGCTTGCCTTTTCATCTGCTTAATACTGTTGTCCAATAAACATAAATTCTTAATTTTAATGCCCAATCTCTAATTTATCAATTCTTTACTTTATAATTAATGCTTTTAGCACTCTGTTTTAAAAATATTTACCTATTTGAATATTATGAATATATAATTCTAAAATGTGAGGATTTCAGGTACCGAACAAGTTTCAGAAGAATATTGTGCCATTAAGGTACCAGCTACCAGCTCTTCTTCTGTACTGTCATAGTGTGCTGTACCTTTAATTTTAAGGAAATTGACTACAGCATATTCACTATGTGCCCATCTCTTCACTGTTCCTAAACCTCTCTAGAAACAGGGATAATGTCTCATCCATCTTTGTATCTCATCATCTAAGGCAATGCTGGGCACATTGTAGGCATTCACTAATTGTTTCCTAAACTGGTCATTAGACTCACTGTAATCATCCCAGGAACCTAAAAATCATGCTAATGCCTAAGTCATAATACAGACTGATTAAATATGAATCTTAAGAAATGGGTCTAGACACTTGTATTCTGACAGTGTACTATATCATTATGTAGCCAAGCGGGGGAGGAGTGTACTAGCAGACAGAGGCCAGATGCTGCTAAACATCCCACAATGCACGAGACACACCGTCAGAACAAACAGGTATCTGGCCCAAAATGTTAATAATGCTGAAACTGAGAAACCCTGGTGTAAGGTTATAAATGTCTTGATTTCTGGATGTATTTTGAAAATCTCAGTCCTCTTTGTAAATTGAAAATATCTGTTCCGGATCAATTCTTTATGGTGTTACCACACTGAGGTCACGATTACCTAGTCAGCAGTTTAAGTAAGCTTCACTCCTCCCACACGGCCCGCATATTTACTACGGGCCCCGTTCACACAGATCTTTGTGGTTTTTCTTTTCCTCCCTTTTAAGAAACCACTCACCTAACCTAGACATCTCCTTCCCATCAATCACCTCCTAGGAAAGAAGCAAATTCCTGTCTTTAGCAGGATTAGGAGATACATAGCCTCTAGAGCTGACTCGCAGTAAGAATGTCTGTTATTAGGGAGAGTTAAGTGGGGGTTCCTATGTGAATTTTCTCCCTTTTAATTTCTATCTCCAGCACAAACCTGAGCACCCAAGAATACTATGTCACTTTGCAAAACTCACCAAAGGTTTTCAGTTTCGTGAAGAAAAATTGTGAATTTCAATGACAAATTTAATCTGTTCTCATGTTCTTTTAATGGAACTATGTCATGTAGTAAACCACAGATTAAAAAAAAGAAAAGAAAAAAAGAAGGGAAAAACAAAAGGCTTTCCCCGAAGTGGGATAGAAAAACATATCCATGACTTAATAAAAGAAAGCATAAGCTTCCCATTGTTTTGCCAGTAAATCACTTCTCCACCTGCTGTGCTACAGATCTAAGTGCTGCAGAAGAATGAAACGTGGTACGGACAGAAGGTGTGAAAATGGCTGAGAAAAATCCCATTCAGAGAAGTTCGAGGAAGTCAGCCATGCAAACTATAAAAAAAGGATCTGAAAATGGGTAGCAGAGCTAATATTCTGAAGAATGCAATCACAGTAACAAGGATACTTAATAAAATGAGCTTTCCCCTTTTTAAGCAAACAATAGGGTTCTTTACGTAAAAAGCAGAATAGCAGAAATTTTATTCAGCCTCCGAGGATGAACTTTCCAAAGATAAGCACAGCAGCTTAGCATGCAGTACCTGAAATTTCTATGGGTGAAGCAAATTAATTTCTATTCTCTTGCCTTATGCATGCACGGACATGCATTTGACTCTCTGTGTAGTACCATACCATGTAAAGAGAATACAAGGAAAATAAATTACTTCTCCTACCAGCATGCTGCTCTATTGTTAAGTTGTCATGTGTTTTTTAAGCCACTATATCATAGCTTAGTCTTCTGTCTTCCCAGAGCGGGGCTGAATTATTGAACCACAAGATTTCAAGTGACCTTGTCAGGTATTCAAACATATCCACACACTGCTAAGAAATTCCAAATTCAGGACCTATATCATCCTAAAAGAGTTTCTATAACCCTGGAGGTAAAATAAAATGTTACAATTTAAAATTTTCTCCTCTTTTTGCACCACAATTTCTATTTTGAATTATTCTAAAAATAATGGTGCTAAGGATATGATAAACAGATTATTTTGCCCCCTTTTAAAAAAATCTTTCTGGAAATCAATCAGCTTCAGAAATCATTTTAGGTCATATAAGCCTTATTTCCACTTTTCCTCCAATTGTGTTAAATTAATAAGGTTGATAAAATCGACTTGATTATAGTACTCTAACATAGCACTTAAGCATAAAATTATATATATAAAATTTCTTGCATAAATTCCCACATTTCTCATATGGTACTTTTACTGAAAAACAAGGAGGTGTGGCATTGTTAACATTCAAAACTTCACCCACAGTCATCCTTGCAATAGATGCCGAAAGTTAGTAGTAACAGAGCCTGCGAGAATTATGGTATTCACCCATCAGCATCCAACCAGGTGTGTAATTATGAAGTAGACACAGTTATCCTTAGGGCTCTTCCTTTTTTTCTTCCTCTTTTCTTTCTTAGCAAATCTTCTTGTTGCCAGTACCCACTCATTCCTTGTAGCCCCAAGCAAAACCGATCCTCATCAAAGTACTGTATGCTGTATATGTCACCCTTTCAGGAATAGTCATGTTAAAAGAGATCACAGTCAAAGGACAGTATCGAAGGTCATCACAAATAAATTATTGATGATGGAATCTGATGTCTCAGTGCAGAAGAAATTTTGGACAGGAGCTTTGTGTAGCTTACCTAAAATGATGTTCTTTGAAGAAGGAGGAATACTTTTGTTCTCAGATCAGTTTTAGCCTTAGCCCTAGGAAAAGGGAACTTTTGTTCCCTAGTTTCCATCCTTTCCCACTATCTTATTTTCCTCCCCCTTGGAGGAGGAGCTGCAGATCTGATTGGCGAGTGCAACATTCACTGGACTTTCCCCTAATGGGCAGGATCATAGCAATTAAAAGAGACAGCTATCCGTGAGCAGGAGTTCACGGCCTCCAGCGGCCAATTGGCGAAGGGACCAACTTCTCAGGACTAGTTTTGGCCATCTCCATGCCCACCTTTAGGATCTCCAGGCCATGTAGGACTTGCCTCAGCAGCTCTGACCCTCTCTGGGCTCTCTGTTCCACCTGCAACAGGTGGGGAAGACCTGCCATTCACTCCTCATACATGTGGATGTTTGGGTAAGTAGCTTGGAATCTGCTCTGATGATACAGCCATTTAGACAGGAGTCAGGGGAAACCAAAACCTTTTTGGCTTCTGGCCTATGCCCAGGGATCTGGCTATAATATCAGAGAAGTCTTTTTAAGGGAGGGTGGTGGGCAAGGAATCAGACACTTGCTCAGTTATTAACAAAAATTGAAAACTGTTTCCTCTTGACTATTGATCTTTATGTATTAATATTTAGAACCCAGGAAAGGAAAAGGAGAAAGTAGGATTTGGGTACTAAATCCTTTCCCATAGCCACCCCCCGCCAAAAAAAAAAAAAACACCTCACACAGCTAACCACCTAATTTCTAGTTAATAACGTATCTTAAAGAAAAGGGAAGAGAGCACTAAGGAGAGGGGGATGAAACTCAATTATTTGAAAAGTGATTTAATGGCAGCATTCAAATTTCAAGTTTGTTTTCTTTTAAATTGGAGTTGTAGGGTGTATGTACTGGTACAAGCCCCAAAACAAAACAAAACAAGCACCTCCCCCCAAAAAAAAACCCAGCAGGGGCATAGAAAAGAGAGGGGGGGGGAAAAGAGAGGAAACTGGGAGGCTGGGACAGGGGCTGGTGAATGCTGGCTTGTCCATCTTTGCCCCTCAACTGGATATTGGCTGCTATTACCCAATCCTGGCTCTCATTACGATAGGCATACACTGTGAACAGCATCTCAAATGAAGTCTGACATATAAGCTGTGCTGTGTAACAGGAAGCTGTTATCATTACTATGGACTATTGCGACAGCCTTCTAGCTGATTGTCCCTACCCAGTCTCTCCTCTTTTCTGGTTCACATTTCTCTTAAAATGTCTTTAAGGCACCAGCATCCCCTCACTCCATTACATGAAGGCCTAAATGGCTTTCCTGTTACATTCAGTGATGTTGATTGAAATTTCTGTTCTTTTTAGGGTAAAAAGAAATGTTCTAAGAAAAAAAAAAAGTTCTGCAATCAGGCCAGGCATGGTGGCTCATGCTTATAATCCTAGCACTCTGGGAGGCTGAGGCAGCAGGATTGCTTGAGGTCAGGAGTTCAAGACCAGCCAGAGCAACAGTGAGACCCCCGTCTCTACTAAAAGTAGAAAAATTAGCTGGACGTGGTGGTGCATGCCTGTAGTCCCAGCTACTTGGGAGGCTGAGGCAGAAGGATCACTTGAGCCCAGGAGTTTGAGGTTGCAGTGGGCTACCATGATGCCACCGCACTCTACTTGGGGCACAGAGCCATATTCTGTCTCAAAAAAAAAAAAAAAGTTCTGGATTAACAAAGCCTAAACAGTAATTTCATTACTGGATGTAGAGGTTACTTTTTAGACCATCTAATTTGTGAATCTACTTTGAGCATCATCCAGTGTTTCCCCAATTTTTGGGCTGTCAAATTTTATTTTAATTTATTTACTTCATTTAAGGATATCTAACATGTAGTGTATTGGTTTATCATGGAATGACACCTTACAGAATAAAATATTACATGAATTTCACAGTCCTACACAATCCGATCCACCGTGCCATTCATATCTTTTATGCCAGCCCTTCAGGATCCATGCTGGAACCTAATTGACCCTTCCTCTTTGCCCACATGCAGCCCACATTCTTCCACCTGTGTAGCTGCACTGATATCACTCCCTGTGCTTTCTATGCCCTTTCTTCTCTGAATCACCTGTAAAATCACTCACACTTCAAGGCCAGCACAAATATTGCATCTGCTTGCCCTTGTAGCTCAGCTGAACGTGCTAATTCCTTTCTGTGATCCCACGTGTGATGTTCCTTTCCTTGGCATTTATTATCTTTCTCTCACATCATAATTACTTTCTGTATACCTCTTACCATCACTGTCTTATTATTACTATATCATGAGCTCCTTAAGGGCACAAACCAAACTTTATCTTTCAAACAGAGATTTTAACCTGGGATCTAAATTCAGCTGGGAATTGTTTGGCTTGTCCTGTAGAATTTTCAAAATGTCTGAATTAGTGTCCTTTAGTAGAATATTGAGAGAAAAAATCTAGATTTCTTCTTCTCTTGAAGGACAGAAAGATCTGGTGCCACTGGGCCTTTCTTGAACACAGCACTATTGGAGGGCCTTGCAGTTTGCCTGGTCTCCACCTGGAGTAGACCAACCCACTTGATGCTTTATTTGAATTTTCACCCCTTTAAACAATGTCTTATACAGAATTGGTTCTTGAAAAATAGTTGTTCTAAGCCTAATGTAATTATCTCACAAATATTAAGGGAGAGGGAAAAAAATCCCACTAGTTAGAAAATTATGGCAGGAAAGATTTTTAAATTTTATTTTCTTGTAAAAATGATGAGAGAGGGACTAAGTTAAGGAAGTGTGGTGGTAAAGAATCCAAGTAAACAAGTGATGCTTGACTATAACTAACCTCTCTTTTGGGGTCCCAGCACGCTTTTGTACACCTCTGTGAGAATACGATTCCCCTTTGATGAATTGTTTATTTTTTCTGGGTCTCCTTGTCTAGATTGTGAGCTTCTGGAGGGCTTGGACTGCCATGTGTCATTTTTCTCTGAAGTCTGACTGCCTGGGTTGGAATCTCAGCTTTCACCATTTAGTGTTCACTTCACTTTTTTGTGTCTCATTTACCCATGGGGTTATTGTGAATATTAAATTAAGAGTGCTCAGTACAGTGTCTAACATGTAGAAAGTGTTCAATAACTGTTAGCTTGACTGCTAGTGTCTGCCATCAGTTAGGTACTCAATAAATGTCCAATGAAAGAGTAAATGAATGAGAGAGTGAGTGAATCTGTGTCCACCTCTGTGTAACCGCTGTGCTGTCTGAGCTTTGCTTAAATGGCATAGGTTCATTATTATATGAACCATTGCAATTCTTCAGGTTGCAGAATTCATTTACCTAAATTAGACTAAAACCACCCTCATGTTTATGACATAATCTATTTCTTTCTAGTTAAAAAAAAAAATCTCTGCTCTTTATTCAGTCTTTTACCATGGAGATTATTGGCAATATTGTTCTCTTTTCCAACTTTTGAAACTCACTTGTGAATTAACCAAGCACCACCCAACCCCCAGGTCTTGTCTTACTACCTCTGCTAGAGCTAGGTGTCAACACCCACACACATTCACATGTAAAAACCTAGAGGTAGTGAAGAAATGTTGGACTTTGGTTGCAGGACATAATTTTCGCTTTGAAAATGAGAAAGAATGAACCTGTGACTTTGCCCTTCTCCCCCCTTTAGAAACATCTTTGTCGGAAGATGGGCATTGGATGATGTTGAAGAGGAAAGAGCCTGAAAAACTGAAGAAGCTACTTTGGAGAGTTTGTTCTGGTCTGAAGAAGCACGGACATGCTTTCCTATTCCTGTTATTTTCCCTCAGGGAAACTATAAGATATTTGATAGCAGGGATTTTGTCTTATTAATCATAAACCTAGTGCCCAACACTTAATGAATGTGTGTTGGAGGAATGTATCAAGGAATTAGGGAAAGAAAGAATGACTAATATGAGGCAGAAAGCAAGGAACCTCCCCAAACATCAGTGGATAAAACTTCTTATAATATACAAGTAATACATGGTGCTATAAATATGATCATAACACTCTGAAGGAGCCTGGTATATTTGAGGTTACTTCAACTTTCATCTGAAAATTGAAAAACATTTGAAAGTGAAGTAGATTGTCTGCTTGTGTAAGGTATTCAATACATAGGACCTGCTGCATTTATTTGAAAAAAGCAATTTAAGTCATTCATTTCTATTATCTATTTAAAAACAATGACTTAGAGATAACAGCTTCTCACTTCTCTACTCCAGCACTGTGATTTGAGATTCTGATGCAAGCCAAAGGGGACACCTGTCACGCTGTACATGCAAGTCTGGTCTATTCCAACCGTGCCAAGCCACACTCACAGCTATTTCTAGGCAAAACCGTTAGATGTAGAGTTTTGAATACCTGGTTTCCTTTTCCACAACATTTACATCCTTTCCATATGCTACAAGCCAGATGCCTTCTTCACGTCAAGAATTGCCCACAGAAAAGAGTGTGATTATTGGTTATAGAAACCAGAGTATAAATTAAATCACAGTAAGACTTCACTTATAGGCTCACTTTGTAAAAGTCTGAATTCATACTATTGAAAATGAAAGCTTTGTTCTAGTTAATGGAATTTAATATGGACATCTTGGAGCAGATAATTTTGGAAAGGTAGGAAGAATATATTTGAGGGCAGCAGGGAATCTTTCTCATCTCCAGGTTCACCTAGAATTTGGCAGACACCATCCTTACATATCTACCTTCTATTCCCATTTTATTTTGAATTCACAGTACCTTCTGTAAAGTGGTAAGGGAGTTTTTGACTATTTTCACTGTAGCAAGTGTTTTCCACTTCAGAACTAGTGAGGGACAGCTTTGGAAGGAGGAGGAGATGGTTTGTGATTTTGGCATTCTCAGGTTATAACATTATACATCTCGAATCAAAGGCCCCTGAATAATTGCTCTGAAGAAATGGCAGTTTTGAGGCGAGTCCGTTCTTTTGTTGCTAGTGATGGCCATTGTGATGTGCTCTGCCCCGAGGTGTGCTGGGCAGCATGGCATCAGCTTCAGCTCAGCCTCTCCATCTCTGATTGTTGTTGCTACACTGTCCAGTTTTCAATACCTTTCTTCAACCAGTTTCAAAATTGTCCTTGGAGCATTTCTTTTGTTGGCTTTAGGATGTATGATTGTTCTTCTTGAATGCACTATATGGTTAACTCATTTGAAGCACAAGCAATAACAGTTTTAGGATAGCAATTGGAATGAATGTAAAGTCCTTTTGTCAAAGCTTCCCTTGATAATGTGTGATTTGAGAAAGAAGGAATTTGCAAAAACCGTGTCGCAGAATAAATGGGAAAGGTGAAAAATTCATTTTTTTCCTTAGATTCACTGCTTCCAACACATGCATAGAGACATACAGACAATGATAGCTATTTCTTCTTTTTTATTTTCTTCCTATGAATTCAGCAAATGGCATGAAGCATCTCTGGCTGGGATAATTACAGTGTAAAGGGAAGTACTCTTTCAAGTGGAGTAGTTGGAGCTGCTCGAGCAGGCTCCATGGGGATACATTTTACAAGAGGATGTGTCTTACAATAAAGATGTCTGAGACAGAAGCTTGGGGATCACTGTGTGAGGACTGGGGAGCACAAGTCTTCTTTGTTCAGTTCTAATCAGAGGTCTGATCAGTCAGATAAGAATCTGGTACCCAAAAGAGAAGCTCACAGTCAACAGTGTACATCTGCATGCCCAGAAAGTTGACCCACATCATGTGGCATTGTTGGATCAGATCTTCCTCTTTCATTGCTAATTGTTGTACTTAGTTTCTTGAATTTTGGGTGCTTCTGGGAAGTGATTAAGACTGCAGGCATCTGCTGATATTGAGGAATTTGACATATGCACCTTCTTTACTGAATAATATCTTCATTCTATTTCACTAGGTACCCTCTCAACAGTTCCTTCTTATAAGCACAGAAGGAAGAAATCATAAACTAGGATTATTGCTGCATATGCATCTATTTGAGTACCTAGTATGTATTAGCCCTTGTGCTTTACATACATCATCTCATTGAACTTAAACTGATAAAGTGGGTCCTTATTGACATTTTATGGATGAAGGAAATGAGCATAAAAATGGTTAAGTCATGTGACTAGTAAGTGAAAGTCCCAGAACCAAACCCAAGTCTGCATGATTCCAGCACTTGCATTTTTAACTATGATATAGAACTCTATTTTATTGTACTGTGATTCTTAGATCCCCTAGTCTAATCAACATATTTGTTCATGGTTCTTCCATGGGTGCTAAGTGAGTTCGTCTACCGTAGTCATTAAATCACAGTGCTAATTTAGTTGTCTTGAAGGTAGAGACCAAGTTTCACTCATCATTAATGTACAGCACAATAAGAGACATATCAATAACTGCCTGGTGAATTGCTTGGTGAATGAGCAAGGAGTGACAAGCAGGGCTAGTCTTTCAGGCAAAACAGATGAACACAGCATGATTTGAGGTATTCCAGAAATGTGTCCTAGGAGAAGGAATTCATTTTTCTGCTGTCACCGCCAAAAGCAATGATCCAGACTAGAAGGAATGCCCTGATATGCAACATAAAATAATGTGTAAGGATGCAGGCTCAGGGTGTATGTGTGTGTGTGTGTGTGTGTGTGTGTGTGTGTGTGTATGTGTGTGTGCGTATTGCAGGATCTACTTCAGTAGATCCAAACTCCCTTTTTGGCTCTAGACTGTATACCAGTTGCTTTTGTGATATAAATGGCTTCTGATAGATTCTGGGTTATTGCTTTGAGAATTTCATTTATTAATAATAACTTTTGAGACCATATTTTTTAGTTATTTTTGAGACCATATTTGTGAGTTTTAATTGTGAGCAATTGAAAAGAACTGCATCTATTTAATTAGGGTGAAGGGGTAAGTTGAGAAACTAGAAGGTCCTAAGTTCTCTCCCTCTTCCTTAATTTACATATATTAATTACTTTACTTTTAATAGCAACCCCATGAGGTGGGTTCCATTATTACCCCACTTACTAAAGCAGCTTGGAAAGACTACACTTATGTACTTACAGAAAAGGAAATTTTTCAGCCGGATAACTACTTTCTCACATTCAGTTGAGCAACCACCCCAAATCCATTACCCATGCTGCAGCCAGAACAGTTTTCCTAAAACTACATTTTCTATGTCACTCTCTAGATCAAAACCCTTCAATAGGCTTTTGTCTTCATAAAAAGTAGTTTAAACTTCTCAACAGGAGATTTGAAGTTCTTGATAGGATGATCCTTTTACCTCTGTAACAAAGGTTGAACTACTCCTGCTCCTTCCTTCTTCCCAACACTTATACACAACACCTGTGTCCCCACCCGTGTCCCCACCCTTCTCAAGCTCTGTGCTCCAGGAGTATTGAACAATTTTTCGTTTTCTGAAAGTTGCCTATTGTTTTGCCTCTGTTCCATTGCACATGTAATTTCCTTCGCCTGAGTCACTGTTCACATGATCAATTCTTGTTTACATCTCAAGACTTGTATTATTTTTTGTGACCATCCTAAATTAGGATAAGTTGCACTCCTTTGTATCCCATGGTACTTCATTGTAACCTCAATTCATTCACTTATTTATCTAGCACCTAGCAGATGTTAGGGCTAAAAGAGTGAACAACAGACTCATGATCCTCCCCTTCATGGAGATTAGCCTAGTGGGCTACAAACAAACAAACAAACAAATAAGTTCAAGTTGTGATAGTGTTATGATAAAAACTAAAACAAGGTAATATTAATAGTATAGAGAGTGATGAGTGGTGGTGGTTGGGAGGATTCTTTTGATAGAGTCATCAAAAAGGCTTCTTTAGGGAAGTAATATTTGAGCTGAACTTAAAGATAAGGAGCCGGCCATTTGAAGCTCTGGAGGATGAATATTTTAGACGGAAGGAACAGCAAATACAGAGTTCCTAAGGTTGGAACATGCATGGTGCATTTGGTGGACAAAAGGAAGCAGCATAGTTGATGCATAGAGAATGAGGGGGACCTAAGTCATGAAACCATAGGCATTGGAGAAGAAAATGTTGGAAAAACTCTTATAGATATTGGCCTAGGCAAAGAATTTATGAAGAAGACCCCAAAAGCAATCATGGCATCAACAAAAATAAGTAAATGGGGTCTGATTAAATTAAAAAGCTTCTGCATGGCCAAAGAAACTATCACTAGAGGCAAATAGCCTACAGAATGAGAGAAGACATTTGCTTACTATACTATACATCCAATAAAGGGCTCGTAACTAGAATCTATATAAAACTCAGGAAATTCAGCAAGAAAAAAATCAAACAATCTCATTAAAAAGTGGGCAAAGGACATGAACAGAAACTTTTCAAAAGAAGATAGACTAATGGCCAGCAAATATTTGAAAAAATGTTCAACATTTCTAATCATCAGGGAAATGCAAATCAAAACCACAATGAAATATCACTTATAACTCCAGTGAGAAGGGCTTTTATCAAAAAGTCCCAAAACAATAAATGTTGGTGTGGATGTGGAGAAATAGGTACACTCCTACACTGCTGTTGGGACTGCAAGCTGGTACAACCTCTATGGAAAATAGTATGGAGATACCTCAAAGAACTAGAAGTAGAACTACCATTTGATCCAGCAGCCCCACTACTGGACATCTACCCAAAGGAAAAAAAGACATTCTATAAAAACTCTGCACTAGAATGTTTACAGCAGCACAATTCACAATTGCAAAGATGTGGAGACAACCCAAGTGTCCACCAATACATAAGTGGATTAATAAAATGTGGTATATGTATACCATAGAGTTCTACTCAGCCATAAAAAAAATGATGAACTACCTCTTGTATTATCATAGATGGAGCTGGAGCTCATTCTTCTAAGTGAAGTCTCACAAGAATGGAAAAACAAACACCACATGTACTCACCATTAAATTAGTACTAATTGATTAAAACTAATGTGTACATATGGGAAATAACATTCGTTGGGTATTGGGAAGGTGGGAGGAGGGGGGAAGGGATGGGTAAATCTACATCTGATGGATGCGGTACATGCTATGTGGGGGATGGACACGCTTTGCCTTGTGGTAAAAGGCAATTTATGTAACCAAAGTGTTTGTACCCCTGTAATATTATGAAATAAAATAAAAAAAATAATCAAAAAATTTAATAAGAGAATCAGGGAAAATTTTTCCAAGATATAAAGTTGGAGTAGAAGGCAGGGGACAGGGTCTTAGGGACTCTGGTAATGTATTTAGATACTATTCTCATACCAATGAAAAGTGTTCATAGGGTATGCTGATTAAATTTGCATTTTTAATAGCTTGCCCTAGTTACTATGTAGAGAATGAACTCGAGGATTGTAAGAATGGAGACCAGGAAAACCATCAATTTGGTATTTAAAAAATCAAAGTAAGAGATGAGGATGGATGGCTTGAAGAGGTGTACAGATGGTAAGAAGTAGTCAGATTTAGGATATATTTTCTGGAACGGTGCTCATGCATGAGGAAAAGAGAGGAATCAAAGATAATTACAGATGTGTATTTAGATAGATGGTGCCATTAACTGAGGTGAGAACAATAGGTGGAGCAGCTGAGCTTTTTTTTTTTTTTTGGCTTGGGGGAGGAAGGACGGGGGAAGAGGAGAAGGTGGACACAAATAAAGAACTTTGAATTGGATATGTTAACCTTGAGATATTTTTTAGATATCCAAGAGGCAATGTCAAAGAAGTCATTAAATATACATATATAGATGCCAACAGAAAGGTCAGGAATGGAGATGACAGATTTGTGTTCAATGTTTGGACTCTATGAGATAAGGACACAAAGAAGATAGACAAGATGGAGACTCGGGATGTTCTAACATTTGGAGTTTGGACACAGGGTGAGGAGGAGAGACCTCCCAAGGAGACTGAGAGACAAGGGCCAATAATGAGGAGGTAGAAAGACAAAGAGAGTGGACTTGTTGAAGTCTGTAGAAGAATACAGTGATGTGAAAGGGAATAGCAGCCATGACAGCCTAAAGAAGAATGAATCGGGAAGTGAATGGCCACTGTGTCCAATGTGGGTTAGATCTGCCATGCTGTGTTATAATCAGCTCTTTATGCATGCATATTCTCCAGCAGATTCCAACTTCCTTATAGGTAGAGACTAATACCTGTTTAGTTTTACCATGTTGGTATAGGGCCTAACAAGTAGTAGGTGCTTAGTAGTTTTTGAATGGACAAATGAATTCCAAAGCCTAACAAGATGACAGCTGAACTCCAACAAGGCTCAGAAAATACATAAAACATTTCCTGTTCCTTACACTGACCTCCAGCCTAAGTTGTACGTTAAATTTTCTGTAATAGTTAACATAAAAAGTGACCAAAAGCAGCCCCCAAACAGCTCACCGAATAGCATTCATTTAAAAAAATGATGGACCAACTGCATGACATAGTACACTGTACAAGAGGGAATTGGGAAGATTGACTGAGCTATATTTTGAGTTAATTTTTTACTCATAAATAAGATTGGAACTGTAGCTCTGCTTTGATTCACCTCACTGAAAGTGAAAAGGGAGAAGAGTATTTCCCCACAGGAAATCTAAGACTGAATATAGCATAGATGGTAATGGTGTTTTTGCTTAACTTTCAATAATGTTATCATTTTATAATTTAATGACAATCCTAGGGAGATGCATTAGAAGGGACACATAAAGTGTTCAGGGTTCCTTGGAGAAAACTATTTATAGTTTTAAAATTATTGTGATAATTATTGGATAATGAGGAAGCTTAAAGTTGCATCTGATCTATGCCTTGACAAGCTTCATTTCCTCTAAGTTCTGTCTGTCCATAATCCCAAATTGGAGAAAAGAATAAATGTTTTTTTCTTCTTGCTTTACTCTTACCACATCAGCTTGCTTTACTCTTACCTCAGTGTCTTTGGCTGAGAACTTCTTCATCTTATTTCTAAATATTGGAGTAACTAAGGGTTCTGTTCTGTGCCTTTTCCTCTTTCCTCTCTTCATCTTTTCCCTGAGTGATCTTAATCTATTTCCTGTTAGTTTAAATATATTACTGATTCCCAAATTTATTCTAATTCAGAAATGGCTTCTTAAATACAGACTATTAAATCCCACCGCTTACCAGGCTATAAATTCTTGAAGGTAGGAATTGATGTCTGTTTTATCAATCAGTGTATCAAAAAGTGCTTGATGCTTAGGGAGTCTCAGGAAATGTTGTTGAAAGGCAATAATAGCAATATGGGTGAGGCAGCACTATACTTTTCTTGGTTTACCCATTTAATTACTGAACACTTCTGCTTTGGCTGGAGTGCCCACTCCCCAAATCCTGCCTCTCTTTTAATGGTTAATTCAAAGGCCACCTTCTCCATGAAACAATGCATACTTCCAGCTGGAAGGGACTAATACCTTCTAGGTACTCATATAATTTTATCTGACCTTTCTTATGTGAATAATAGAATCAAATAATCTCAATGCTGAGATTATCTGTGATGAAAATCAAGTCTTTCTCCTCATTGCCCCAGTCTGGAATCTTTTCACTATTTGGATGATAAAGTATATGTTCACCTAATCTATAAGAGTGCAGAAAAAGCACAGCTCTTCAGTTAGAATGGCTTTTATTAAAAAGTCCAAAAACAACAGATGCTGGCATGGATATAGAGAAAAAGGAACGCTTATACACTGTTGGTGGAACTGCAGATTAGTACAATCTCTATGGAAAACAGTATGGAGATTCCTCAAAGAATTAAAAGTAGACCTACCATTCAATCCAGCAATCCCACTACTGGGTATTTACTCAAAGGAAAAGAAGTCATTTTATCAAAAAGATACCTGCACTCAAATGTTTATTGCAGCAAAGTTCAAAATTGCAAAGATGTGTAATCAACTCAAGTGCCCATCATTTCATAAGTGGATTAACAAAATGTGGTATATGTATACCATGGAATACTACTCAGCCATAAAAGGATGAATTAATGCCTTTTACAACAATTTGGATGGAACTGGAGACCACTGTCCTAAGTGAAGTACCTAAAAAATGGAAAAACAAACACTGCATGTACTCGCTGTTAAATTGGAACTAACCGATGAGCACACATGTGCACAGAGGGAAGTAAAACTCAGTGGAAATCAAGCAGGGGGGAGGTGGGAAGAGGGGATGTGCAAAAACCTTTTTAACAGGTACAATGAACACTATCTGGTGATGGGCACATTTATAACCCTGACTCAAGAATAACAAAATTGATACATGTAACCAAAAACCTTTGTACCCCTGTAATATTTTGAAATAAAAGTAATTTAAAAAAGTGCCTGTGGATACACTCCCTGTCCACACTTGATATTTTCTGATTTATCAGTTTTGGCCAATCTGATGATGTGATATATCACTCTGGATTTAAGATGCATTTTCCTGATTATTAATGAGATTGGGCATCCTTTCATGTTTACTGGCCATTGGATATTTTTTATTCTGTGAAATACCTATTCTTGTGTATACTGTTCATATCTTTTTTGCCTGTTCTATTTGATTGTCTTTTCCTTATTGATTTTAGGAGTTCTTTATAAATGCTGGGTATTAATCTTTTATCAGTTATATGTGTATATACATACATATATAAAGCACAACTCTTGACAAATTTCAAAGTGCTTTGTGTGTACAGAAAAAAAAGAGAATAGTAATAAGAAATTGTGTCTAATATAAATACTTTCTGCCAGAATTTATATTTTTTGTATTTGCATATTTCCTTTTGCTTAAGGGGATGTGTTTATTTTCTCAACAATCTGTAATGTTACATTTGGATAGGGAACAAAACTCAAAATCAAACAGACCAGCCAAAGATTACCTCTTGTGGGGTTAATAAATCATCAAAGGAGGCCATTGGCGTTTGGATATGGTGTAGGAGCATCCCATGGATGAGTGTCCATACATATCCCAGCTCCCTAATTGGTCTTGTCCTCAGGAGGCTTCTAAAGCATTTTCTTAAAGTGAAGGCAAGCTCCTATAAGTATGTACATACTCTGTCCAGCAGATGGTGCATTTGCAGCAAACTGTTTTTTCCTCCATTCCCTCCCCCATTCCCCCCACAAAATTAACCACTAGGTTTCTGCCAGAACCTGCCATATTCAGGGTGACATATCGTGCTGTTAAAATAAAATATAAAGGTTAGAGAAAGATCAGTAATAAGTCCTAAATTGAACATAGATTTCAAGAAATCACCTCTAAAAGAGTCTAGAAATTAATAGTCCCTAATATGATGAAAAACCCCAGCTGACATCAAAGGAACCTCTTGCCTTCTTTTTAAAGAATTCTGTTTAATGCATAATTCACTGAGCCCATGACACATTCTGGGAAACTTTTGGATGGATATCAGCCTTTTAATTCAAAATTATGCACTCTGGGAAATGGCTGGCGCTGAAGGTGGCAAGCCTACTAGGTAATTTACACCAGTAATCAAATTGCAATTACAAAGGAGATTAAAACATGACTTTAAAAAGCCTAACTCCACCCTCAGGGCTACTAGCTGTTTGATAAACATAGCAAGGGAGCCTGTAATTAAAGAAAACTGTGTAATTAAAAATTTCGACCCTCTTGAGCTTTGTTGGGGTGACGCTATGAAATCCCTGGGGACAGGGAAGAAAGCTTCATTTCAAGTTGTCCTTGGCAGGTAGCTTTCTATCTTCAAGAGGCTGTATATCTTCTGATATTGTCTACCACATCCTCTACGAGTCTTTTTTTGAAGTTTATATTACTCTTGTCTTTCAAGAGTAACTTGAAGGATTTTCAGATCTATCACTGGAGATCGCATATGGAGGGGGTGAGTGCATTCAAACTGTGACAGTGACGAAGCCATTTAATTTGGGGTGCTAACTTTAAGGCATCGGCTTGTTAAGAATCAGTGTCATCTGTGCACATCTTTTGATCACGCTTAGATGATTTATGGTCTATTTTCCCCTGAGGATTTTTAAAAAGCTATCTAGATTGGAAGTTGGGGGTGGGAAAGGTGAATCCCAGGTAGAAGGCGAGGACAGATGATTGAGTGAGGAAGATTTTCTTAGCCTTTCTCTTTCCTCTTGGGTGCCAATTCCTCTAGATCCTTCTCCATGTGCATTCCTTTAGGCTCTTGCCCTCAGCAAGTCAGGCTCAATTAAAGTTCTAGCTAATAAAATGTCACCTCTCTAGGGAGGCCTTGAATTGTCAAGGTATTTTCCTTAATAGAGGAGTAAAGTTAACATGACTCTGTAGTAGGTGATACTGTGCAAGAATCCTGGCCAACATGACATGTCCCTATACACCCTACCTAACATCTGGAACATTAATAGGAACCAAGGTGTGGCCTGTCAAACAATAACACACCTGTGTAGCATATACACTTTCACTATAAAACTTCCTACAGTATTTAACTCATGCTTCATGACTGTCTCTGATTTCAAACAATTCTGTATGTTAAAACTGACCCCAAATGGTCACTCCACTATTAACAATGCTTCAAAAATAAGGTTGATTAAAAATTCAACTGGTATTATCTGAACCCTAAGGTAAATAACTGATTAAGTGACGAGAATATATAGGACTCATTTTAAAGACATTTAACTCCGCTTCTTTGTAGGAACTTGACTCTAAGCAGATTGAGAGATTAAGATATTTTGGATGGTGCCCAAGACGCTTCATTTCTAAAGATCCATGAAGCTGGAAGAGTGTTTTCAGAGACTCTCAGAAACATAATTAATTACCGAATTAGGCCCTTAGAGACAGGAACTGCTTAAAGCCTGATATGGACCTTTTATCTAGTTAATTAGCTTTATAGGGAGAATTTTGCACATTTAGCAGATGAGTATAGATTTTATTACTTGAAACACAATACAATTTATTTTTATGTTGTACTTTTAAATTGGGGGGAGGGAAGAAAAACAATCTTGGAACTCTGAAATAACTGCAGGAGTTCTGATAATAATGAGGGGCACTATAATTAGACATCATTTTCTCAAGCACATTATATCTGCAAAAGAAAATAAAAATTTAAGTATCGTACCCTCCAAATAGACCAATTCATTCAAGATAAGGGACTTGTGGTGTTACTGAGTTTAGTTGCTCATTATACAGAGCAGGCTAGTTCTCTACATTTGAAGGAACTAGGCTTCAAAAAGCAGTTCATAGATCCCTTTGCTACCAAGTCCAAAGTGAGAGGAGTTCGTGCCTACCATCTCATAATTTCCACTAAGCATATGAAGTGGTAAAATGAGCATATTATACTTTTCCTCAGTTTTTCTACATCTAAAATCTGCTGAGCTGGAATTACCCATGCTATTCCCTGCACATGCTAGGAGGAATTTCTTGGCAGCTATATTCTCCTTCATAACCTCAAAGCTCACTTTGATTCTGTTTAGATTCTCCTGGACTTGGAAACCATTAAACCATCATTTTTACTGAAGGTTCATTTTAAGTTCTTAAACTTAATCCTAACCTCTTTGAATTAACACATGGTTAACAAGCATCAGAGGTAAATACTGATTCTCTAGGGACGTACCCCGAAGTTCCTCTCTTCTCAATTGCTTTTCCTTGTCTCTTGATGTACAAGCACATCAACATAATTGCACAGGCCTGCCTCACGTTATATGAGGCGATCTTTACCATTGGGAATCCAATGAACTCTCCAATACTTAATCTCATTTGTATATTGCAAAATCAGTCAATGTTCTTAACACTGAAAAAATGACGTCATGCCTCTTTTCTCTTATAGTAATATATATTTTCTTAGTAGCAGTTTTAACATTCTCACTACTTTTACCTTTCAAAATGGGGTAAATAATTTTCATAAAACATTTCAAACTGACAAACTGCAGTGGTTGTGAACACAATGACTACGCACAATTGCTCATACCCTCATTTGGTTGGGGTAGAGTGGGTAGAATTCTTGTTCTAGATCATAGTTTTGCTAAACCAAATAAAAATTACTAAGTTTAAAGTCTGCAAGTAACTTCTAGTATACATCTATTATATATAAATTATATATTATATATCAATAGATAATTACATACCTATTATATGAACTTCCTATTATATGGATAGAGATATCTATCCCTCTGGCTTTCTCTTCCAGCAATTGAATATAATGGACTGAAGAGGGGGAGGGGAAGAGGATTATATGGATAGATGTCAGGGTTCCTAATACCTCCTGAATCCAATTGTAGTGACTCTACTTTTGTTTGCTTTAAATATTGTAATTCTTAACATAGTATTGCTTAAGAAGTATTTATGTTACTTTGAAAAAACTTGAAAACTTTGACTAAGTAATCTCTAAGGTTCCTTCCAATTTTTCCCAAAGGATTCACTCAATCAGGAGCTCTTTGGAAGCCTCTCAGCGTATGGGGTCAGATGGATGTGAGGTCTCATTAAGCACATAGTTCAAGGTTTAGGGGATATTTGTCATGGACGCACCAGTTAGGTAAAAGAGTGTCATCCAAGCTGCTGAATCTCTATTCATCTACCTCACATGGACCCCAGAGATGACACTTCCTGGTGAGTGGAGACATTGCAGGAAGGGACAATCATACATCCAGGACTGAGAAACAAAAATGGTTCACAGAGTGATTTAGTTGCTTTCATTGCTTCTTTTAGGACTGGGCTAAAAATGGCTTAAAGTTCAAAAGTTGATTCTTTATATATTAGCAATCTGAAAAAAATTTCAAAAGACATAAAGCTAAATGTTCTTTCCCAGCCCTTCAACAAACCTTTATTGTTGTCCCTTACCTTGAACTTTTACTCTAATGATAGCTTATGAGGCAATTGGATAGCACCTCATGTGCTGTAAACAAAAATTTATTGTTCAAATGGCTTGCTGTCAGTTGCTGTTCTCTCTTTCCTACTTTTTACCTGATATTTCCCTTATGGTGAAATTCACATGAAAATAGATGTTCTGGGCAATTTTATTGTGAGCTCCAAACAAACAGGAAAAATGACACTCTGGCCTGTGTCAATTAAAGATGCTCCCACAGGTAAAGAAACAGTATTGACTAGATGAAATTTTGATGAAGCGGGAAAAACAATTCACAGTGATTTTGTGAAAAAATATGGGAATTTATTCCAATGAGTATATTTGTATGCTGTGTGCATGTGTGGATGTGTCTATCACAAATGAGTGTTTTAATTAAAAATTTTCAAGAAAAAACAAGGGTCTTTTGAAGAAATATTCTTTCCTTTGATAGATGACATAACTGAGGCTCAAAGAACTTGAGTGACTTTTTTCAAGGCCACAGAGCTAGTAAACGTTACAATTTGGGGCAGGCCTCATATCTCCTGATTCTCTGTCCGCTATATTTTATTTACATCACAATACTTGGCTGTGATATAAAGTTACCTTGAATTAGAGTTACCTTCTATGACACAGTTATTAAGCAAAGATTGGCTTTAGGAAAGAAGACATATCCAAACTTATTGAGGGAATATTTTCAGTCAATACATTATGTGAAGTGGTTTCCAATTTGGAGGAACGAAGTAAAGTTTCCTTGTCCAGTTCAGTGAAGTGAAACCAAAGTATGAAACTCCTGATGACATGAAATATATCAACATTGCTTTTCCTCAGAATAAAAGAAGTAACGATTCATGAATATCTAGCAGAATGCCACCTTTTCATTTGAGATTATACCCATGTTCTTCTTAAAAGCAAAGTTTTTGCTTGTTAGGTTCTCAAATATTAATGATGATCACAAAATGTATAAGGAGCTTTAATATATTCTTTCTTTAGTGATATTGAGCAGAAGTTTCTAGTTTCTTGATCTTTGACAAGGGATGAAATTGAGTAAACCATCGCAAAGCAAAAAGCAGGAGATCCCACCCTCGGGTGGGTGCTAGTTTTTCACCCAATTTTAAAGTGATTTATCCTTCCAGTTCATCTCGTGAGGTCTTCCTGGAGCTGCTTCTCAACCCCCAGTTGGAACTTGCATTCCCTTTCTCTATGTTTAAGAAGCATAGTTTGTTTGGGAAATGGTATAAAAATCAAATGAGATGCTGTATGCGATAGCCAGTCATGCATCCTGCCTCATGTTATGTTTCCAGATATACACTTGCCTTTCCCAGGAGCAACTTGTTTCTTTGTCCCATTTCCAGTGTCTGACATAGAGAGATGCTTCAGTAATTATTGCAGAAACGGCATAACATGTTCATCGATGAAGCCCATAACATTTTATGATGGTCCACTCATTAATAGTAAATTATTATGGGGACAGAATTAGGGCACCTTGCTATCCCTATTATGCACAGGATGTGCAAGAGGCCACAGCAACCTGAGGATCACCTGAAGTCACACAATTAGATTAGGGACATTCTGCTGTGAGGAAGACAGACTCACACAGAGAAGAATATCCTGTGATCACCAAGACACTCAGGGCTAAGCAAACATCAGGCAGTGCTCAGTGATTTTTTGCTTTAGACATGATCAACAATTGTATGGTAGGAAGTCTGGATGGGGAGTGTATAGATTTCTATAGAAACATTTGTTATTTTCAAAAGTACTGTACTCGAGTCTAGTTTTGGATCTTGATTATAAAAATTATAATTTAATAGAAGTAAATTCGCCTGTGCTTAATTGGTATTGTACGATAGAGAGAACTGAATCTAGTTCTAGTCACATACCTGGGGGATTTTAACAAACAGCTTATTCTCTGGCAATTAAAATGGCTGAGGAATCCTCAGTATTTATGAACAGTATGTATTAGGGTGTCAACATTAGTAAGTCTCTTCAGGTTTCTTTATTAATTTTTTCTGATGTGTAAACACAATTTCAAAATGTGCCCTGTACTAAACCTTCCATACCATTCTTACCACTTCTCAGGGCCTCCCAGCGGCTTCTAATCTCACTCAGCATAAAAGTCAAAATCCTTACAGGCTTCTGCAAGATCTGGGCCCCACCAGCTCTCTGACCTCACTTCCTCCATCTCTTCCTACTAACTCCACCCAGCCACACTGGTCTCTCTGATTCCCCTTGAACATACTGAGCAGGCTCTTACCTCTTCCCTTGCTCCCTCATTCCTTCAGGTCTCTGCTCCTGGGTCAAACTGTCAGTGAGGTTTCTTCGGTCACTTTATATAAAATGGTAACATACCTCGTCCCTGCCAGACACGCACACACATACACCCTTACCCGGGACTCCTCAGTCTGCTTGGCCTGCTTTACTTTTCTTCATGGCATAAATCAGCATGTGACATGTTCCATATTTACTAGTTTATTTGTGGAAAATAAGCTATGAGAGGGTGGGGCCTTTGTTAGGTTTCACTACTTAATTCCCAGAATCTAGAGCTGGGACTGATATAGAGAAGGTCTGCAATAAATGTTGAATGACTATGTGAAATTTCTTTGGTTCTTTAAAGTCCATCCCTAATCCCATTTCCTTCAGGAAGTCTTCCAAATATGAGTGGAACAAATATTACCATCATCTTTAAATATAACCAGCAATTCCAATTTTTCCAGAAACATCTTAGTCATACGAAATCCAAGGACAAAAATACCCTATCTGATAGTTCTATTTGGCATTCTGTTGTGTTTCTAAAATATTAACAGATGAATCCTGGACTGGCAGTGTGATTTGCCCCAATCCCCAGAGCCATGCAGTGGTAGAGCCAGAATCAATATGAACTTTGCTGGTTCTCTTACTCTTATTAGTGCCAATATAATGCCAATATTCTCTCAAGACTCTCCTACAACAATCATACCCAGGCTGGTTTTGCCTCCAGTCACACTTCTCTGCTTTATTAGATAGGAGTCATTATACTGCTGTTACCTTGGAAGAACATGTCACTGGATAATGGTAAAGGATGAGAATTCTACTTCAGGAGGGGTTCTTTCTCTTTGACCTTGGTTGAGTGACTTCACCTCTCTCATCCTCAATGTTCTCATCTATAAAATGGTAAATAATAAAATCTACCTGACCAAGTTCACAGGGTTGTGTAAGGATCAAATGACAGTGTGTTTAAGAGTGATTTAAAAGTGATAAAGTGCTAAGTGAACACATATCTTCACAACTATTTCTAGAGTTTTAGGATTCTGAATTTTTGGCAATATTTTTGTTTTAGCTTTTTGACTGAGTGAGCTCTTGTGATGGTCCATCAAACATAAAAGACAAAAATAAACAAACTTCTTATCACACTGTAGCTTGGGATGCAGAAAAAAGGATGAGCCTGCACACTCAGGAAATCATATTAATTAATTTAATCTCTAGCCAAGTAGCTCGAATGACTAAATATAAACTGCAGATGGCAGCAAAAAGAAGTAGAAGGCTGGGATATCAGCCTCTTGTTTTCCCAGTTCTGTTGTCAAATTAATTAACCTTATTTTACTTCTAAAAATATCTATCAAAATCCTAAATAGTGCTATAATATTTTAAATAAAATCATGATATAATGTTCCCAAGAAAAATAAAATATACTTTCCTTTTCCTTTTTCACAGTTTAGCCATTGGATTAATTCAGCCTTAAAAGACCCTTACAAGGCAAAAAGGGAGAAAGGGAATTTAATAAATTTCCCCACTGAAAAGGGAGGAATTAAATTGAGGAGGGATTAACTACAAGGTAAGTTTTTAGGGATAATTTAGGTAGACAAAAGCAGTGAAGCAATCTATCTCTGGAAGATGGCTTTACATTTAGAAATATTTCACTTACAGTTTTGCTGTTTAAAATATTGCTGAAGATGACATGTAGCTAGTGAATAGAAATGAAGAAGATACAAATATATGCATTATCCAAAGGTTTTTTGATGATTGAGAAATGATAATTCTCTTTGTTTTCTACTTTAACCAACATTGAGATAATCAAGGTTTAAGGTTTTATTAGACTATAAGCATTTTAAGGACAGAGAAGATGTCTTTTTTTTTAAGTACTCCAATAAGCCTATGTAGTGCTAACATGATTATTGGCGACTGAATAGTTTATAAACCAACCTTTGTGATAGAAAATCCTTAAGAAGTTCTAATTTATGAGAGTATTAATGGCATTTTAAATTTTTTTAGAAATAAAACTTAGTTTGTGATGTGTGCTATGAAACAAACAACTACCACCAACCCCTAAAAACATAAATCCAATAAGAAAAGCTTTCAAATACACCAAACCAACCAACCTACTTATTAATTTACTTTTAATTAAGTATGGAAGTTTGTAATTGGAGTGAGGGAAGAGAGTGATAGGGAAGAAAAATGCAGTCTTAAATAGCAGTTAAGACATGGTGACCTGCAGCCTGATTACATTTTTTTTTTTTTTTTGGCTATTTACTATTGGTTCTCAGAAATAACAGTATGATATTGCAAATATTGATCTAGTGCAATTCGATGCTCTCAGAGGAAGGGGTGAAGTATGTAATTGAAGGCTTTTCTCTGAGTCATTCTTTATTGAGGACACCATTATAGCAATTAATGAAAGAGTTAATAAATACCTTTTGGATAATGAAGATTTGGGGGCAATAGTTGATTATTACTTAAACTGCACATAATAAACTGAGTCAATGACAATGAGACTGCATCCTTTTTCTAAGTACAAACATATTTTTTTACCCCTTAGGAAGTAGGAGTGGAAAATAATATCTGATTAGGAAACAGATACACCTGGGTTGGTTTTGGAGGCCACTTAGCTTTGCAAATTGGAGAAAGTAATTTAACTCCTTTGATCTTTACTTAAGTCTATAAAATAGAGGGAAATAATATCTACCTACGTAACTGGGTTTTTATGAGAATTAATGAATAAAAATATAAAATGGCTATTTTCAGGCCAGTAGCAATCAATAAATGCTAATTTTCCTTTTCTTTTTCTCCTTTCAGATTAGAACTTTATTGGTTTTAGCTTAAGTTCAGGGTGTAGATGATAGATTAATGGTTTACAATGTGATTTTGGAAAAATTTATATATTTTTATACAAGGAGACTGAAAATGCACATTTCACATTTAACCTATAAAATCAGATCAATACTTCACTGTTTCAATTTAATTTAATTTCCAATAGAATTCTGATTTTTTTTCAGCTTAAACAAGAATGAAACATTTAAGAAGTTATAAATATGCCTGTTTTGAATCATCTCTCGACCTGGAAAATCTTTTTCTCCCTCCTCACTTTTAATGAAATCTTAGTCATATTTTTAAAAGTTACATCTTTTAGGAAGTCTTTCCTGACCCTCTGCTCACTGTGATCTCTTTTTTGTATGTATATACTATGTAGCTTATACTACTCCTAAAATGCCAATGATAAACTGCTGTATAGTATAAAAGCTACATTCTCTTATTGCCCTAGTTGCTAAGCTTCTTGAGAGCAAAAAGAATTTTTTTATTCTTTTTTTCTCATCCTTTGTAGAACCTGACACTAATTAACACCGAATACTGAAGATTCTCTGAAAAGTTTCATAATTATATCATGATACGTTGTCTTCACTATGTGCGTATGTCACCATTGTCTAAAAATCCTCTCCATATTTAGGGAAAAAAAAGCTCTCTAGCAGCACTAGCTTTATAACAGTCAACTCTCAATTTCATCTTTGCTTTATTATAAAGAGCAAATTTTTAAGAAGTTTGCTAAAACATGAGACCCGTAGCTGGCCAACTGGCTAACTACAGGGCCTGAGTATACAATCTTGTCTCAAAAAGGAATCTAGGAATCTAAATAATCAAGACCAATGACTCTCAAACTGTTTTCTTGCACTTGGGTTCTCTATGTAGATGAACCTATTCTACAACTAAAACAGAAATAATGATCTTTTCCGAATTGGCTGGTACTACATTAAACTGCTTTAATTTTAATTTTGTTTTTACTATATTTGAAAAAGTTTTGTTACTTCTTATGTGCTAGGATGAATGAATGGACTCATACTAGGTTAATATTGATGGCCAATCTCAGAACATCCAGTTATACTTGGCTCAGCAGCTTAGTGCGTGTATGGACATAATTTTGTAGTTGAAATGTTAGTTTGCAAATTTAAGATATGGTTGACTTTGCGCTGACAAAATTGTTTTTTTCTCTTTAAAGAATTAAATTGTTGAATATTCTGGAATGTTATTACTGTAACTTCCGGGGACTCTGACACCTTAGCAAATTCTAATTTACTTTAGACAGTGGAATGAATCTTTTGACTACCATAGTTTGGAATAAACCAGACACAAATGGAATGCCTATGTTGCCCCAGGTACAATGCTAGGGGTTTGGAGAAGAAACATGAAGAATGACTATGTAAACTTCGTTGCTGATATCACACAAAGTGACTAAAGAGGACTGTGGACACCTGCTAAATGTTTATAGTAAGAGGGAGGTGAGAACGATGACCAGCATTCAAGTTCTTTAGCCCTCTGTCTCCTTGTCTGCTCCTCAGGGTACAACATTAGCATCCTTAATCTTTAGCAAGTGTGCTCACTGTCCAGGCATTCTGAGAATTTTGCTAGTTTTCTAGGAAGGCTTAACTAGACTCAACTTTGAAAAGGACTTCCCATACTCTCCTGTTCCATAAGATGACAATCTAATCTTAAAATTCTTTAGAGAAAATTCCTCTATTTCAGTATGTGATTGCTATCCTGGTGAGGAATTTTTTTCTGAACCCCCTGAAATACTGCCTTTCTCTCTATATTGCCTTTCCAGTGTCCTGTTGAGGATGAGGAGTAGCACAAAAGTATAGGGACGTGGGAAAACCATGTTCTCAATTCAACTGTGACAATGTTTCCAGAGATTAGAAATCTTTATAAGACTAGGTTGTTGTGGGACACTACAGGGTATTTGAAAGTATCTGAAAGGTCAGGTAGATATGGTAAACTGATTTTTAAATAGTATTTTAGTTACATTTTTAAAAATGCTCAAAATATTTTCTCCAATCTCCAGACACTTTTGCAAGTGCCGTTCTTCCAAATACATCAGAGTGTCCAAAAAGTCTAGAAACATAGAGGAAATGGTGTATTTATTGTGCTTTTTTCCAATTAGCAAGGTGGTAGAATCCATTTCTTTCATACTTCATTGGGGATGATTACTTTCTTCTGTTTCATAGATAGGATGGCTCTTCAAATGAATCAAGATAAATTAAGGTTTATGAAATAATAATATTAACAATATAGCAACTTATAATGGTAGTAGTAATAATAACAAGCAGCAGCAGCAAGCAGAGGCCAAAGTAGATAATTAAGTTTCCTAGAGGCTCCTGTTTTCTACTGCATGACCTTAAAATGGGATTCATTTCTCAAGCTTCTAAGACACCAGAGCACAGATGCACGGTGCATAAACAAATAAGTGACCACATTAGCGGTGCCCTTTGGGGGCTTAGATCTTATTCTTGTGACCCCAGGAAGCTGACCAGAGAGAAAAGGGAAGAAAGAAGTACAGGATATTTATCTTTTACGTTTTGGAAATGCTTTTGATCAGCAGAGCTGGAACAAGTTTCTGTGCTTTTGTGGGAACTACAAATGTTCCAGGGGAGGAAGCAAGATCAAGAGCAGTTTGCTCTTTCAGGAACTTCAAAGCCCATTCATCTAAAGGGGTGGCCATTACCATTTTGGCTTCCTCGCTGTGCCTTGGATGGCCCTGCACTTTTCAAGAGGAGAGGCTTGCTGGGTTGGGGCCAGCCAAAACGTTATTCCTTGGAGTGCAGTGTCCCAGAAAATATGCCCTTCCTGGCCTGTGCTCTGTGATTATAGCCCCAACCAGGAGTGATCCTCGCTCCTATTGGATGAGTCAGATGCAGAGGTGAGTGAGGTAGCCAGGCTGGACTACACATTTTCTGCCTCTGCTCCTCTTTCCGGTGTGGAGAATTGTAAACAGAAGAACAAGGCTGGACTGTCACCACCAGGCTCTGGGGCTGTAGTAGTCTATCTCTTTACTGGTACCAGGGAAAAAAAAAGCAAACAAAAGCAAAAACAAAAACATGTCTTAGCTGTGTATCCTCTTCAGCCGTATTATGACTACCAGTACAGCGTAACAGGGAGTTGTCCTCTTCGCTTATAAATCAAGCCCTGGGAGTAAACCTTGTTTGGGGAGCTTAAATTTTTTCTGGGAATAAAGGACAGAATAATTTTCTAATCCAAAACAAAATGGAAACCAAAACAGAATGACAACAAAAAAATGTAGAGTAACACTCAAACATTGTAGCCTGCTTCCATAATTGGGAGTTGTTTTGGTCACTAGATGCTGGCATAAGCCCCGTGAAGCAGGGTCTGCATCTGTCTGGTTTACGGTTGGGTCCCCAGATCCCAGCATAATGATTAATCATGTCTGTGGAATGAATGACTGAATCAGGGCCTTGATGGTTTGCTGTCACCTATTCATTATGTGATCTTGGATAAATTTCCTTTTGTGTCAAGTTCTCACTCTGCATCCTCGAACGTTTTAGCCCACTCCTGCGAATTACACAGAGGAATGTTATTCCTGAGATAATGCCTGACACTGGATGTGTCTTGGGGCACCTATGACAGTGTGCTCCGCAAGCCGAAACTCTTCCTTTTTCCCTTCAAATTGGGTGTACATTGGTTACCTGACAGCTGAGCTCACTTTCGTGTGCTTCAGTAAGTTAAGATAATAATGCTGACATCCTGCATTCTCACCTCTGTCAAGTGAGGCAGAGGGGCAAGCTCATCTTTGAGGAAGGCCTTTTGTACTCTATGATTTCATTCTATTCTACTTTCTGGAACTGGTCTTGGAATAAAAAGTGAGAAAGATTGTACTGTACTGTGAACATAATCACAGTGATACTGCATTTCTTTAAATGTTTCACAGGCCTCTCTATTTCCTCTTTCTTAACTCTCTTGCATAGTTTAAGCTTTCATGTTACATGATGACCTCATAGAATTTTATACAAAGTAATTTTGAATAGAATCACATAACACCAAACATATTTCTCATTTAAATATTTACTTTAGAATTCTGGATGAGACGACTTTTTCACATGCAAAAAGTTTATTGACTAATTAAAAAATGCTTTGAAACATTAAAAAAAGAATATCCTAAGGTTTGAAATCCAAGGCTCAGTTTCCAAAGTTTGGGTATTTGATGAACCACCTTTGCTTCAACTAATTGAGAAAGAATACCAGGAGCATTCATAATATCTTAAAAAGGAACACAAAAGAAAACATATAATCCTATTGATTGATTGTCTTTGAGTCCTTCAATAGCATTTCATTAATAGGTAGTGTGGGCCAGAAACTGTGTTAGGTGTTTGGGATCAAAGACCTCAACTTCCCAAGCCCTTGTGTACATACAAAAGCAGCACTGGATCTCATGACATGGATTTCAGTCTTGTTGCCTGCCACTAACCAGCTGAATGACCTAGGCAAATCACTTTCAAGTTTTTGGGTTCATCTATAAAACAGAGTGGTGGATCTCTTACAGCTCTGATGATATATGTCTTTAAATTTATCCCAAATGAAATGATATAACTAAGGGAGAGTGCTTAGGTAAAAGCAAGCCATTCTAGAAGTCATGTACTTTTCTTTCTTGAAATTCATCTGTTAATGAACAAAACAAATACATTCAATTTTCACAAAAAGAATCATATTATAAATCTATCGATGGATTGTTTTTCTCATTCCTCATTCCTTTAGTTAACATTGATAAAATGCCTCCTCTATGCCAGAAACCGTACTGGGAATGTGAGATGGGAGATGAAATATATGTTCTATGTCTTGAAAGAGCTCACAATCTAGTAATGGAGATAGAGAAGAAAACATGAATTTGGATGTTAAGTGTTATTAATTATCAACACATATTTACTGAACACTTATTATGCTTGGGATACATAAGTGAATGAAATTGATAATGATTTCTGTTTCTATAGAGCTTGTATTCTAGTGCGAGGATCAAACAATAAAGGATAAACATGAAAGTAATAAACGATGTGGTATGACAGAGGGTGAAGAAATCAGGGGATAAGAAACACGCAGAGCGGGTTAAAGGGCAATGCGGCATCTGTGGTGGGGGAGGGGGGAAAGGCATTGCAATTCTAAGGATGGCCAGGGTAGGTCTCATTGCGAAGGTAACATTTAAGTAAAGGCTTGAAGGAAATAGCGAACTGATTAAACACAGAGATATCTGGGACAGGGAAATGCAGCAATGCAAAAGCCCTAATGTTAGAAACAGGGGTGGCTGGAGTGAAGAGAGAAAGAGGGAGAGTAAAAGGTGATGACGGGAGAGCAGGAGGGACAGGGAGGCACAGAGCAGACAGGGGCTTGCAGGTCATTGTAAGGATTTTGACTTTTACTGTGAAATGGGGGAACTCCTTCAGGGGTTTTGAGTAGAGGAGGGATGTGCTCTGACTTAGGCTTTAACAGGTCGGTCTCACTGTCACGTAGAGAGTAGATTGTGGAGACTGGGTTGCAGGTGGGTGAGAGAGAACCAATTAGGAGGGTTTTACAGAAAAGGAAGCTAGAGATGCTGCTGGCATGGCCCAGAGTGTTAGCAGTTGAGATGGTGGTAAGTGGCCAGATTCTGGATCTATTTCGAAGGTAGAGACAACAAACATTTTTGGTGGATTAGATGTACGGTACGAGGGAAGGCAAATTCCAGAATGATATGGGAAAAAGAGAAGGGGCACTTATCTCACTTTGGGAAGTTCAAGGAATGCTTTCTAAAGCAGGTGTCAATTAAGTTGTCTTGAAGAGACCCAGGAACAAGTGACAGTGCCAGATAAGGCAGGTGGGGTGGGTTAGAGTGTTCTAGGTAAAGGAACTATCACATACAGAGAATAGAAAGGCAAAAATAAAGGCATGGCATGTTTTGGGAACTGCAAGAAGTCTTAATGGAAGGAAGGGTGAAGATGAGCTGTATGTCAGGAGATGAGTCTAGAGAGGTGGGCAGTGGTTAGACCCTGTGCAAGGAGAGCTTACTCCTTAGAAGAATCTTTAAGAGTTCTGAAGAATCTTTTTGCAAAAGAAGTGTTCAAATTGGATTAGTTTCAAACAAGACCCATGTTGGCCAGTGGTGGAATTGAATGCACTGAAATGCCAGGGAGTATTTGAATCTATTTAAAAATTCTCAGGAGGCCTAGCTCTTTTATTCTGTACAGACTAGAGCCATTAGGGAATTGGCTACAACTATCCATTTTCAGGTGTAAGCACATCGCATACAAGCAAATGGCTGGAAGAGGACTTTTTCGACTCAATTGAGCAGATTGTTTAGTGCCTGCAAAGTGTTTACTATTGTGGATAGTCCATTGCCTAAATATTCAGTTTAGAACAACAGAGATACTATTTCAGGAAAAAAATGTAAAACAAACCTGCTTTTCAATAGCTAACTAAGAAAAAGAAAATATCCCGTAGTATGTCTCAATCTTAAGGCAGTAACATGGCATACATACTTATAATCTTTTATCTATTTCCAAGTTTAAAATATGCATATATTTAGTTATATACAGGTTACTATACTGCATTCTATAACCTGCATTCTATTCCACACACACACACACACACACACACATTCCTCCTAGCAAAGTGCTAGATTCTTACAGTCACTTCTTTGGTTTATTTTTCTAATGTACTGTTTAGCTAATTTAGCATTTTGATATCCTTCCATAGTAATGTGTTTTCTTGTCCAATTCTCACTGCTAAGAATATTTACCTTGTGGCTGGTCTAAATTCCCTCTCTTGTATGTAGTTTAAATTTGTTTTTCACCCTCCTACTCTCTTCAGAATGGAGAATGACTAGTAACGTCTGACAAACTGAGAATGCTAAAATAGCACTTTGTGGTCAGGTCTGCACAGCCAAACTGAATGGTAGGCTTGAAGCTAGTAATTGAACAAAACAGACAAAAAGAAGATACTTTTGTTTCATTTATCCAAATAACAGCCTTATTTCTTCACTTTTCTTTGTCTTTTCAGACCCAAGCAGTCACTAGAATGAAGGTTACACAAAACACCTTGCAAGGGCTCTCTGAATTCTAAGAGTTCCCTTTCTTTCAGCTGTTGATGAGTGAATATATTTGTATATTTGCATGCTAAGGAGTAAGGAATGAACTAGTATAACAAAGTTAAATAATATATGTGGCAAATAAAGATAAATAATACCCCTAAGGGTAGTCTGAAGGGGGAGTACATGCTGAATTATCTTATTCATCTTCAAGAATTAAGTGCATTGTAGATGCTATTTATGAATGCCTGAGAGTTCATTCATTTTTAGACTAAAGATATTCTTCTTTACTGGCTCTAGGGCCCATTCTTATTTTCTGGAGATGTTACTAGGAACTGATCCTGCAGATAAATGTTAATTTACTACTATTTTTATATTTTTTATTATTTCTATATGAAATACACCTGTGGGAATACAGGGAACAAACCAAGTTTAATCTTTGTCACTTTTAATAGTCATTCAATGGTAAGTGGTGGTATCCATCAGATAAAGAGGAAGGAATACTGACGTAATTGATTTCTACTACTTTGGCCCCCTTTGGAGAGAACAAAGAAAATAAGATATACAAAGATGGAGGCTGGTAATTTTCATGTTTATTTTCAAGGCTGCACTAAGGATGAGAATTCTGGAATACAAGCCAATGGTCATGGCGTTTTCTCTCAGTACTATCTGTGATTTCACAGACTACTTGACTTCTGAGTGACTACCTATAAGGGAGATGTGAGAACTTCCATTTGCACCAATGATAATATGATTTGAGCATATAAACTTTTAGGTCTTTGATAATAAATCAGTTGAAACAGATTAGAATAATGCCCTAGTGGCGTGGGAGATTATTAGCAATTTAGGCAAATGAAAGCATTTTATCATTGTAATGTTTTTGGCATCAGAATCGTTTGTGCCCAAGAGTATTACTTAGCATTTAATGATTTGGGAGTAAGCTGTAGTATGCAGAATCAGTACTTTAATGAGCTGATATCACATGCACCTTAGTAGAGAATGTAGGCCTAAATATTTTGTGCTTTTATTTTAGTAATACATTAAATACAACCCTATATTCAAAAATATATGGGCCATAACTTAGAAATAAATGAACTGGCAGCAAAAACTACTTTGAATGCACCTTTGTGTATTCACTACATATCAGAATGACTTCCATCAGTCTTCAATTCCCTTATACTCAAGCTCACAGAAAAAGAGTTTCATTTCATAACATAATTTGAGAAAATGTCCAACTCTTAATACCCATATAAAAATGTTTCTGCATAGCAGACGAAATAAACTTGAATGCCTAGAAATCAACGTGGTCTGGGTATCTTTTCTGTTTTGTCACTACTTAGGCTCTGGGAAAACAGTGACTTTTTTTCTCTCCTCCACTGTGAAAATTATGAGATTCTTTTGCTCAAATCACCCACAAAAAATGGCTTGGAAGTTCATGTTCCTTAGAGAGTTGCCGACTCTGCTAAAGAAGATTAAATGCCCATATCGAATGTGTCATATCCTGCAGCTAACAAGAAAGAGAGTAAATGTAGTATGGCCCTCATTTAGGGAGCAAGCGGGCTGTCAGCCCAGCCTACGGTGCCTTTCATGATCACATTGTGCACCACCAAGATATTCATTCAAAAATGAGTAAGAACATCAACAAGCCATTGTTTTGCATTCTGGAATATTTTTGTTTAACAGTTTGAACCCTTACTGTGGCTTTGAAACCATGATTCTGGGCTGGGGACAGAGGTGTTTGATCCCTGTTTGATTTCACCTGTTTGCACCATAGAAGATGATTAAAGGCTCTTTGCTTACCTGTGAAGTTGATTTTTAGCAAGTAATCCTTGTACAACTTCTTCCCGTCCAGGATCTTCATAGCGTCACAAAGCTTGGTAGTGTTGGGACAGAGGGTGCGCTGCATTTTGTGCAGGGCGTGGGCCATGGCATACACCGCGTTCACCACAAACATGATCTTGGATTCTTGCTCATAGTTGCTGCTGTCGATGGCTAGGTGCTTGTCGCAAACGCGCCTGTGGTTCCGTTTGTTCTGGAGGCTGCACTGGAACTTTTGCTCCCAGAAGTCGCGGAACCAGGGGTTGCGGTGGTTGTTGTAGGGGTTGAGGCTCTGGAAGTAGCGGTCGAACTGGCGGATGGGCTGCGAGGCCAGCTCCAGGGTGATGGCGCCGAACGCCACGTGCTCGCTGCCCTTGACGATGCTCTCCTGCGCGCCCCAGCCGTCGCTGGCCACCCAGGTGAAGGAGGCGTTGGCGCGGCTGGCGGCGGCGATGAGCTCGCGCGAGTCGTCGCTGCGCATGAAGAGGACCACGACGCGCGCGTTGGGCTTCTGCAGCAGCTCCCGGATCACGCTGTCGTAGGACTTGCGGATGTTGGAGCGGCCCACCTTCTCCGCCGTGGCGATGCAGATGTTGCGCAGGCGGGCTTCCTGCTCGAAGGCCTCGATGCCTGTCTCCCCGTAGTCGCCCTCGGAGGCCACCGTGGACACGTAAGTCCAGTTGAAGAAGCGCAAGATCTCGGCCATGGCTTTGGCCTGGTAGAAGTCGGGGGGCACGGTCCTGGCGAAGTAATCGTAGCGCGACTTGTCGCTGAGTTTGGCGCTGGTGGACGCGTAGCTTATCTGAGGGATCTGGAAGAGCCGGAGCAGGTTTGCCACCTGGGGTAGGGAGAAAGGGGAAGGACCTTTTTTAGAAACGCAGAGGTAAATGAATGGATATGAAGAATGAATCCAGACCAACCGAGCTGCCTTTTCACCTCTAGATCACTACATAGTTCTTGAGATGAATGGCAGGCCCTTCCCTGGGTACTGCATTTTGGGCATCAGGGAGCAGGTCCAAAGCAGGTAGTGTACGCTTTGGGACAGGGAAGGCCAGAGACATGAGAAGGGCATCAGTCTCTTCTGTACTCTGTGCTAGACCCGAGAGTAGGATGAAAACTGGTCAGGTTCCCTCAATGTGGTGGTTAAAAGTTTTGGGGGTCCTGCTATAGCTCAAACAATGAACTACAGTGAATTGGCCGAACTCGGTTTTTAGACAACTTGGCTGCAGTTGTATAGAAAGAGCCTGGGTGTTGTCTAATTCTCACTTCCCCCTCTTTTGCTAAAAACAGCAGTCTTTGAAAGAGTTTAATTTGGGAACTGTATGCCACATGGACAGTCCAAATCAGGCATTTATCATCTAGGTTAAGAAAAAAAATAATCAATTCTGAAATTCTATTTCGTCCACCCCAAATTTAAGGCATACGCTTTTCTAAATCCTTAAAAATCTTGACCAACATTTTCTTTACTTTCTTTTAAAACTTTGTTTTTGCTTGGACTTTGTGAAGAGAAATCATACAAATATGCTATTCTCATGGCATTTTGATTAAAAATCAAATAAAGTGTGGAGGACCTTGTCAAGAATAAACCACCTACTTCAAAATATTTAAAGCTTATTCTGAATCAAAATTTTAAATTTTTTATAATTCAGCTATCCATATTCCATTGTTTTATTTATTGTAGAATAAAAAAGGAAAGTGAGAATTTATCAAGAAGCATTTTATGTATAAAAGTATTTGCAGAAATTATATTTAGAACTATCTAAACAGATTATATATTTATCTAATAATAAGCTGGTTTTTATTTTTTTCTGGCTATCTCACATGTTCTGAAAACTTCTTTCTCTATACTGACTTTAGTTAAATTATGTAATGTACTAAGTGGACTTTAATCAAAAACAACATTGAATATTCCAATATACTCTATGTACATTGGAATAAATATTAGTATTTGAAATTTTCCTTTTGAAAATTGTGGTTTCACATTTATATTTGACATGTAGGAAGCACAGCTTGAAACAGGCAGCTGTTAGCAAAGAGCACAAGCAACATAAAACAACTGACATCTGAGTCCTGATTAATCATCATTTTATCTGGCAAAGAAAACCAACAGCCAAGTTCATACACAGCTACACAGCATGTTCTTGGAGATCTGGCCTGCTATTAAAACCAACACTTGATATAGGCGAGAGCTATCAGAAATATTTTCTATATCTTTTCAAATCCTAGTACCTCTCATTTAATCACAAATAGAATGGCTAGAAATCTGGAACTTAACATGGAATATAATGCAAATTTAATACCCCAAATGTTTGTTGCATTTAGTAATCTAGGATATGGGTGAATTTGGGGGAATGGAAGTGAGTGGGTGGATGAATGGGTGGGTGAAGGCTAGTATATAATTTATTTCTTCTTTTCTCAGGACCAGGAGACTCTGGACAAAATGGCCTATACTGACTCATTTGAGCATAGGAGTACTGTTTGTTTACTCAGCCTGATTGAAACGGCAGGTGGCACTAAGCAGGTACTGTCATTACTTCTCGAATGAGTACTTGGCTTCCATTGGGTTTATATACTACTATGGCAGGCTTGGTAATAACAGCCTTGTCTGTGCATGGGCTTGACTTGATAATGAAGTTTCTGGGTGCCACTGCAGAGGCCATCTCTTCTTGATGCAATAGTTTTCTCATCTTCAGGTTATATTCATCATGACCTGAACCCCTCAGGGAGACAGAGAATGAAAAGAACTTAAAAAATATCCAGACATTGTTTCCTGGCAGATAGGAACCAAAGTGAAAAGATCCTAAACTGCTGAAACTTTCTTCTCCCAGAGGAGTAGGAGTAATGAGAAGCTGCTCAAGAAAAAAAGTTCTTGTCTTTTAACTAATAGAATCCTGTGACTTCATGTCTGCCTCTCCAGGATGTCTGAGAACAATTTACAATCAAGGCAGGCTGGACAAGAGAATGAACTAGCCACAGAATAACGGCAATATGGGAAAGATTCTCTGCACTGGGAAGGGACACATGAGCTGTAGCCTTTTTGGGACAGTGATGGGCTAGAATAAAACAGCAATTATTGTCATCATTTTAAGGAAAATTATATATACCTCTGTGCATGTGTGTTTAATAAGGAGACCACAAGCAACTTTAGATAAAGGAGAAACATTTGGTGAGTTCAAACATGAAAGTGGAACACTAATAAGTGAATATTATATAATCTCAATTGTATCGCCTATATTGTATAGCATGGAGCAATAACATAGTTCAAAGTTATGCTATTCAGAGTTACATTAGGAACACATATAATATAAATGAATAATAGAGAAAAGTGTTGGAGTACTTTTATTATAGTGAGCTGTTCCTTTTAAAATCGATTTCCTTAGATTATAAGGGTAAAAATGCTTAACTTAAAAGTGAGCACCACAGGAGGCAATAGATATAAATCTTTTTTCTTTCCCCTCCCTCGCCCATTCTAACTTTATTTCTAGAGAACGGCATTCATAGTTTGGTTTATGGATTTTAGAAATGTGTTTGTTCTGTTGTAAAACCAGTTACCACTGTACTGAGTGTTTACATATATATATATATATATATATATATATGTTTTTTTTTTTTTCTCCTTTGACATTCAAAACAGTCTTTCATGGTGGGTATTGTTATCTCTATTTTAAAGATGCAAAACACTGAGTTCTGCTAGGTGAAGAAACTTGATCCTAGTGGTATGGTTAGAATGTGGGGGCGGAATCAAGATGTAAAGCCAGATCTTTGGACTTTAAGTACTGTGGCTGTCCACTCACAGCTTTCTCTCTATCCTCTACTGTGTGACAGTGAGCCTGAGGCCTCAAGCACAGAACGGCATCCAGGTAGAAAGAACAGGAGAGAGGAACAGAAGCAACGTTATGGTATGTACCATAGATTGCCTAGTTGCTGTTAGTGGGACCTTTCTTTTTAACATAAATTTAAAATTGGGGTTGAACAATATCCAGGTAGTTGTCAGCTGGGATTCTGCTGACCCAGCTAACATTTATCTAAAAGCTGGGCATCTGAACATTCCTGACTTGCTTTACTGGCCATATGGTTTCTCTGAGAAAGCATGAAGAAATAAGGGGAAACTCCTACACTGGACATCGTTTTGAATGGTAAAAAAAATTGTTTTAGAATGGGGAAGTAATGTAAAATTTTGGGAGAAAGTTACCCAATTGTGTTATTATTAGTAGGAGTGGAGGAAGGAAAAACAGGATCCAGTTATATATACTTCAGAAAAAAATCATTTTAAAAGTAGAGATATGCTCAAATAGATACAGATTCTAAAAAGGAATATGGCTTAAGAGAGACAGAAGGACTTAAAAAATAATTCATGCAATACACAAGGCAGAGAAGATAAGAACTCCAAAGAATCCACTGAGTTGCTGGGCTGCATTGGGGGATTTGGGAGTTAAAAGAACTGGTGACACAGGACGGGTGCTGTTGGTGTGTTGCGGGCTTTCCCCACACACAACATGAAAGATCAGCATGAGCCTATAGAAATGAAGGACACTGAAGCACGATGTGAAAATGGAGCAAAGTGATTTTTGTTGCTGTTATTGTTTTTTGTTTTATTTGAGATAATGTTTCAAAAGATGTGGCAGGAAGCAATATAACCATTGGATGGAAAAGTTGGTTCTACATGAGTAAAAGAAAGACACTTGCTTAGTCCCTCTTGTTTTCTCATTTTTCCCATGGAGAATGTTTTCTAACATGGAAATGGTAGTACAAATAACATGAAAAGGTTATATCACACAGAAGAAGGGAAGAGTATCAAAAAAAAGCCTGTAATCATATAAATTGAGTTTGCCCCCCATCATGAATTCTGGAAGGAATTGAAAATTAAATTATGGAATCATTATCAATACTTTTTGAAAAATCAATAATGGGAGGACTCAGAGG
>NW_012144855.1:1769990-1787495 GCF_000956105.1 Propithecus coquereli | reverse complement strand
TAAAGTCAAAGAAGGATTATTATGTCTTTTGTTCTCTTTGGATTCCAATTCAGAATTCCTTAAAAATGAACAGAGAAGATCAATTTTAGTTTTCCCATTCTCTAAGTTATTGTTCTTAGACTACCTTTTTTGGGAAGCCTTTTAAAGATCCCTAATATTTTTAATAGTCCTAATATTTTTGTGCCAACTACTATTCTAATTGTTGTAGATGTATTATCTCCTTTAATCATTTTAATAATCTTAGGAGGTAGATGCTATCATTATCTCATTTTATATATTGAGGAACTGAGTCACAGATTGCATAGGGATCTTATCGAAGAGCCCATAGATGGCAGGAATTCTGTGACTACCTATTGTATTCACTCTTCCCAGATTTGCTCAATCTATTCTGCAATCCAAGCTCATAACTTATTCCTCTCACTATAATGTTGCAATGATGTATTTCGAGCTATAACATGTTTGTTTTTATTTCTGAAGCTAAAAATTCCTCTAGTTGAGGACCATGAGCAATCATTCCTTGTTACCAAAAGTATACTTTTTCAATTGTCAGTCTATACTTTGTGATAGCTCCATACACACTTGTTTACTGACTGACCATCTACAGTGCTAGCAATGATAGTCTAAGAATCTACCGGGAAATTTCCACTGGGAGGATAAAAACTTCAAGCTATAAATATCATGGTCAGGTTTGGCTTTATGATTTATGTGAGAAGTACAATGACCTTATAGTAGAACCCATTATTTCCTAGGACCTAAAGGCTGCATGTAGGAAAATAATGTTTTGCAGAAGCTTTTTCTATGTGTACATGTTCTATCACTTTATATCTAATATTCAAATACTGTGAGGTATCCATTGTTTTGTGGGCTTGAATTTATCCAGGACTTAGGTATTGCAATGCTTTTATTGTGGCCTATCAAGTCATAAGTGACTTTTTTTTTTTTTTTTTTTTGGCTCAAAAGGAATGCTTAGGATGCTGGACCTAGATATTATTATGTTTTCCAGAAGATGCTATGTTCTAAAATTAGTATTTTTGCCTTTTTCCCATTTATGTAGTTGTAAATTGGTGTAATTTAGGATAGGCTTCACTTGCAGTAGTTGTCAAACAAACCACAGTTGCATGTTGTTGAATATCTGCTACCATTTTCCCAATATTTTCCCTTCCAAAGGAGCTCAACTCTACGTGGTTTCTTTGATTTACCATGTTTTCAAGTCTACATGCCTTTGCGTGTGTTTTGTTTCTTCTTCCTAGAATGGCCTTTACCACTTGTCTGCTCAGCTAATCCATTCAAGAGTTCCTGCTCTGAGGAACCTGTCTTGGTGTCTCACTTTAGTCTCACTCGTGTGCCCTTTCTCTGGCCTCTTTTACTCCTTTATTTATTTCTCGCATGGCATTAATTAAAATTTGTGGTGATTTCTAGATTATTCACTAATTTCTCCACTGGAGTGAGAAGGCTTAAAAACGGGGAATGTGGATTATAAATCTGTATACTCAAATGCTTCACAAAGTATAGAGGTGCTCCATAATGTTTGTTAAATGAATGAATTGATGAATGGATTGGTAGTTTGCCGCTCTACCATGTAAACTTTTCTAATTAAAAGTATAGGTTTCTGTGTGTGTGGGTGGAGGGGGATCTGGCAATGGAAAGCTGCTCTCAAACACTACTAACAAACACTACCAACAACAATTTGCTGTGCAATGTGGATCCTTCCTTCACTACTCATATTCAATTTTTTTCCTACCAAAATGAGATAACACATATGACAAGGAATTGGTTTAGACCTTTAGGAATCTGTAGCCAAAGTTTTCATACCATTAAAACCAATTTCTCAAAATTCTCTGTATAACTAGGAGTATACAAAAGGAAGTCAATATTATACCAACTGGATCTGTACATTGCGCCAATCGCCTTAAGGCTAGAAACTGCTTTTTGTTCTAAGCAAAACAAATGAAGGGCCTTATGCCTGAAGCATTAGTCTTCCAATCACAAATACCTAAAGTAAGAGCCATAGAAACATATACCTAAGGTAGGCTTCACCATATAAACTGATAATAAGATCTGCTGGAAAGGTAAGGCTTTTCTGGAGACAAATGCATCATGTACAAGGTACCTAAGCAGTCAAATACTCAGAACTCACATTGGTTGCTCTCTTATTATTCTTGCTTTGGGAATGTCTAAACTTTATCTTTCCCATAATTAACAGACAACTGTGGAGTGATGCTACTGTAGGTATCCAAGCCATCCTCACTCACTGCTGGGAATTTTGAATTAAAGGCCAATATATTTGGGACTTTTGCTTCTCTTGACCTTTTATTTAGCAAGTCTGAGAGACTCTTCTTAAGATCCAAGGTGTCATGCTTCATTTCAATGATGCTCTAATCATGGGAGCAAAAAAGTACGAACTGTGGGAAACACTTTAGGCAGTCTTCTATTCTTTTCCTGTTGCGGAAAAAAAGAATGTGAATTGAAAATTTTCAGAGTCACCTGTGAGTCCCCACATCATTTCCGTTGTCGCTCTTCCTACTCAGGATATCCATAATGTAACAGTTTCAAACATGAACTCTATGTTTTCTGTGGTGACACAACACCAGATTTTTATTTTTCAACAGAAGACAAAAAGACTATGCACATGTAGAATCTAGTAGAAATGTTTCCCACTAAAGTGGTTTTCTATCATGAGGATTCTTTTCAGAAGTTTTATAGTTATTGGCTTCTGAGTTTGTGCTAATATACATTACATAGAACAACAATAGTTGGGTTTTATGTAGACCTATGCTTAGCTACAAAAATTCCAGATGGCAAAGAGGCATCAAATGCTTGCTTCCAAGAAAAATGCTATTTACAGAGCTGAACTATATACGTTTGAAAAATAAACCATTGCTATTGTCCTGGGAATCTGGAGACTTGATAATAACCTCTGTGGATTTGCCTGTATATTCTGTTCTGTTCACATATCTCTTCTGGGCTTTCTAAGAATAAGCCTACACCTTTAACTGCTTTGTCACATATGCAGCACTGAATGTTTTGTTTAGTTCTTTTTATTAAATTCTTATACATGAATCTGAAAGAGAACCACTGAGTGCTGCACTTTGAACCATCTGCTACTTCATAGCTCAGGTTATTACATAAAACAAGTTCTAGAAGTAGTGATATGCAGGGGCCTCAGTGCCTCCCTTATTCAGACCCATCGGGTTGCACGATTAGCTGTACAAAATCTCAGATTGGCTTGTATTTTAAACTGGAACTGGAGGTGGTATATAGTTGAGAAACTGCCTGAGGAATTCAAGCTGTTCATATCACATGTGTTATCTGCCCATAAAGGATGCCAATCATATTTTTATTGCAAAAAGGATTAGTCACTTGTTTTTTGGGGGCCACATTACCTGCAGCACATCTGGGAACATTTTGCATGAAAACAGTCTACTGGAGCACATGTCTGAAGGCCAGAAATTAATCCTGACTTAAGAAATCCTATAATGAAGTATAGCCAATGCCAGTTTACTCAGTATAACCTCAAAAGCCACCAACTTTTATATGCAGTGGGCCCCAAAAACACTTGGATCAGAGATGCATGTTGCTATTCCCATTCAATAGCATAACCCAATGATTTTGCATGGATATTCCAAACAAAGGACTCCCTGATCATGGAAGAAATCTTCAAAAATAACTCAAAGTCAGCCCTGAAATCATTGCACTCAATATCTGTTGTTTGCCAACCCAGATTGTCAGACACTTTCATTTTCTTCATTTGAAACTAAAGGACTTATGAATAATAAGGTCATCTATTTTGGATGAAAGGATATGCAGACCGCAAAGGATTCCTTGAATCACATTTCAGGAGACTGACATTATAAGACATGTCAGGTTTCTTGCCATGACACTGCCACTCTGCCTTCAACAAGTGTCTGTCTTGCTCCTTAAATAACAAAGCACTATTGTGGGAATAACTTTGTTTCCATGCAGACTTGGCAGGTACTTACAAGACGAACAAGAAGGTATTTTGCCCACTGAATCAGTCTACATCTGCTCTTTGCTCTCCTTTTTCCCCATGAATTAATTTTTAAGCGAAATCATGGAACTGAAGTTGTTTGGGTTCTGGTCGCTAAAAATGGAGTCAAAAGATCTATGTCATATCTAGTTTGAAATGTGTTTGCATTTGCCAGAAACACCTGCAAAAGCATCACTCCCAGGGTGACTTGACACCAACAGACATGTTAGAAACACATCCTTTAGTGCCTTAGATATTGATTTCTGACACTGTCTCTTGAAGATTTAAGAGCCTTAAGTTGAACTAATCCATATTTTTCTGTGGCTCCTGAAGTCACTTGTATAACAGTAATGTGACAAATATTGCCTACCAATAAAAAAGGCATTCCTATCTCTGTTGCTTGTTAACCAAAGAACAAAAGCTGTTGGGTATGTTTGGGAGGAGCCGAGGGCTGTAGCCTAATGTTTCTTTAAATGGTCATTGTTTACTTCTGAAGTCTTGTGGCAACAATTTAGGGCAGAGAGATATATGCCATATTATTTGTAGTAAGTAGAACTATGTTATTCCTGATTTCCTTCTTAATTGTTCATTACTTCAACAGAGCTGTCAGGCAAAAAAAGAAGCAAATAGCTTAGTGGTTCCTTGCACAGGGTTGTAATCAGACAGACCAGCATTGGGATCCCAGCTCCTGAGCGACTTTAAGCACGTTATTTGAACTCCTTAAGCTTTAGTTACTTCATCTGTAAAAAGGGAGTGATAGTAATCACTGGTTTATGAAGTTATGTGAGGATTAAATGATAACACATGTGAAGCCCTTATCTCATTGGCTGGCACATAGTAAATGCTCAAGAAGTGACAGAGATGACGATCATGACTAATTCAGCAATCTCTCGTTCATCGAACTTTGATGCCAAGTATACAAGGCACTATTCTAAAACCTACGTTTTCTAAGATGAGCAATGTACCCCCACTGTCCCCCAGGAAGTTATAGTCTGGTGGGAGACAAACATAACTAAGGATAAAATTTTAAGAAATATGTATACAAACAAAAACACTGGTGAAGAACAGCTAATTACAATCCAGGTGAGTCATGCAAGGCCCCCATGAAGAAGTAACATGTAGGCTTGATCTTGAAGAAAAAGTGAAAGTTTACCAGGCAGAGGAAGAAGAAAGACGTTTTTAGGTAGAAGAGAGAACACGAGGACATAGATGGAAAAATGCACACTTGCTTTCACAGTGTCAGATAGTTCAGTATCATCAGGGTACCCAGTGCCTTGTAGGGATTAGAAGGTAGGACACTGACTTGCAGGTAAGAAAAAAGGGATTAGCAGAAAGTAAGGAAGGATAGAGGGATTGTGGTCAGACTGCTAGTATTTTATATGCAATTTTAGGTATTTTGAACTTTATTCTTTAGGAGATAAAAACTAGTGAAAATTTTTATTAAGGAAATGACCTGACAAAAGTTATGTTTTAAAAAGACTACAGTAGATGACATCCAACTTGAAAAGAAAGAGAGAATGGCGATTAGGTGGACAAGATACTCATTCTGACTTAGGCTATGAGTTCTTAAAAGCCAGGGACCATGTAATCTCAATAAACTAAATAAGTTAATAATAGAAATATCAAGATTGTAGCTTTAAAAATTGTGAACCTACTTACGACTATTTTATTTGGTTGATAGTAATTACTCAAGTACTTATATTTTAATTTGTTCTCCTGTTTGTGTCATTACAGGTCACCTTCAATCCTTGGACGGAAGCAGGTCATAAATAATAATGGTTGCTGGAGAAAGTCATGTAATTAGAAAGGTTAAAGAACTTCTAAATTCCTCGAAGCATCTCAGAAAAGATAACAAAAACTTTCTTTAACACAGAAATAAGAGCTGAGAGTCAGTTAAGCAGCCATTGATAACAGCTGAAATTCTCTGGATGGTACAAACCTGCAGCATTTATTGTTGCATTTCTTTAAATCTTGTATTCATATAAATGACATTTCATAAAACTACTTTGTAAACATAGGTACTATGTGCTTAATGCCTATGTATATTTTTTATTTAGATGGAAATTACTTTTTTATAGAAAAATTCTGAACAAATTTTAGATCACTTTTGAACCACATCTGTTTTCCACATTGGGAGAGCTTAACTGCGGGTTTGCATTCTATGGAGCCTCACTGTGGACCTGATGGCATCTACCTACACTGGAGGCACAGTGCCTGGGAGGAACCAACTAGTGCCTGGGATGCACACCCTGTAAATTCAAACCTATTAAGGGATGGCAAATCTCCCAAGATGCTTTGCCATTCTGGCCACTTGGCAAAGAAATCCGATCTATGTTTGAAATAGGATTTTTGAAGGTGTTTTTGCTATTGTAGTCTCCCCTGCATTGCTCCCTCTGTTGGCATGTGAAGTCAAAGAGTTGGCAAGAATCAAGACTTTGTTACTAGTGACAGAGGGATTTTGACAATATACCAGGTGGTGATGTCAAAAATAGTGTCACCACAATTTTAGTGTTTGAAGTCCCACTGATACACTGCCTGGAGTATTGCTTGCTTAGAGTTTAACTGCAGGTGTTTTTGGAACACTATTCTTAAATTCCCAAAGTCCACTAATTGGAAAAATACGCTGTGAGTTTTCAACAGCACTTTTTTTTATACACCAGTAGAAGCACTTCTACTACATTAAATCAATGGACTTTCATTATTATAAACTGCTAAGAGTTGGCTCCTTCCACATTGAAATACTGAACCTTGTACATATTGATCCACTAAAAAGGCACATATTTAATGGTAATTTGGAAAGAGAACTTTGTGTCATTAAAGCAAAATCATATCTTAGGTCTAACTAAAAGTGTCAGGAGTCTTATTTCAATTATTTAATAGTTTACCTATTAATCTATAATTATAGCATAAAGCACTTGCTGCTCTCTCAGGAATGTCTGTATTCCTTGCTTTTCAGTCCACGACCTCCATCATAGACGTGTGACCTGCAATATAAGCTGGTTCACAGCCATGGGCCATTCTATTGCCCTGTGAACCGATGCCCTGGGAACAGTGGTCTTGATGGTAACCTCTTGTCTTTCACTAGTTTCCGAAGAAAGGCATGACAGAAGGGGAATTAATTAAGAAACTAACCTCAAAGCAAAGAAAAAAATAGTGTATCTTAGATAATTACCTCTGATGAGACATTTCTACAATGAAGCAATGTTAACAAAAGCATTTTTAATGACTGTTGCTGGTGCCTCCCTCCCTGTGATAAAGTTCTTGAACAGAATGCATTGCTCTTTCTTGGAGGAGGCGAAGCAGGAGAAATGGAGGGAGGTTTTAAAACAATCAGCTTTGTGAAATTGCTTTAGAATGAAAAGTCTGGGAGGGAAACAAATAAAAAGATTCTATCTAAGATAACTTTTGAGTCAGGTTTTTCTGAAGCTTACACTGTGTGAGGGAGTGATTAGGACAGCAGTGTGGGCGGCAAGCTATGTGGATTCTGATATCGATTCCACTGCCTGTAAAGTGATAGAAACGTGAACTTGGCACTTGACCTTTGTGAGTCTCAATTCCTCTTGGACCTGATGGGAGATGTTGAAAGTAAAAAAGCTAACAGATAATATCTACTAAAATGTCGAATGCTGGATTAGTATGTAAGGCATTATTTTTATTGCTTTTCACGTATTTTCTTATTTAATGCCCACAAGAACCCAGTGAGAGAGGTGTGATTAATATCCCCATCTTAGACGTGAAGAAAGAGACAATGAGGGGTTAAATAAATCCTAGTCAGTCTGCACACTGGGTTTTAATCATTGTGCTGAAATTTTCCGAGAAACACACACTAAAAATAGTTTATAGTAGTAACTTAACCCTGCTATAATCATTGTTTTTGCAATTTTAAAATCACTAAATGCAATTGCCATTTTTACTTTTCTAGTGATAGAGATACTAGTAACAGATTAGCGAATGGACTTCTAATGCTGCCACTCTGCTTTCCTTGAGGAAATGGTGGTGTCCTTCCTCCTTAGTGTTAGATACCAGTACGGCATCCAGCATTTGGTGGGCACTCTGCATATTCTTTCTGTGGGGAAATAGAGCTAGATTAGAAGAAGGATAGGGCTCTAACATCATCCCAAGTGGCCCTGACTGTCCAGTTGTGTTGAATCTTGGACAGTCTTCTCTGGAATAGTTGGCCTAAGGACAAATGGCGTGGAACCCTGACAGCTGCTCTCAAATCAAGGCATCTCGTGGCATATGTATGTGTACAGTAGAGATGGGGAGGGGGAGGGGAATTGCGTCCCACATGCTCACCTTGTTACATCATCTGTCTTTTATATCAAATCCAGTTTTCCATTGTAGGAAATGCTTAGCTTCACTTATGAACATCTAGACTGATCTGGAATAGGTAGGTCATGGTTGTGAGCCCTAATTGAAGATTTGCATAGGGATTTTTAGCCTTCTGAAAGTACAGCAAGTCAACATCTTTCAATTCTTACCAATTGTAAGCAGGTTATCAGTTCTTTCAATTCATTCAAAAAATATTTACTCTGTACCTGGTTTCGGCATTATTCTAGGTTCCAGCAATATAAAGACAAAAAGATGTGTTCTTAAACTCAAGTAGCTTATACTAATAGTTTTGTGGAAAATATATATGCAAGTGAACAATTATATTTAATAAGATAGTGATGGAAGTATATGTTTATGTAGTGGCAGCTTGGGAAAGGTTTCTCAAAGGGATAGTGTTTGCACTGAGGACGGAAGGAGTGTTGGATTTGGCAAGGCATACAGACAGCAAAAGGACATTACATTCTAGGTGGCAGAAAGACTGTGTTTTCTCTTTTGTGAAAGACTGTGCACATACCATCCTGTAGACTATAAGAAAGCAGGGAGACTTCAAAGGAAGGTTTTCTGTCTACAGAGATCTAAAAGTCTTTTTCCTGTTCAACTCTATTCTTTTCTGTTCAGTCTGTTATTCTTTCTCATCTCCTAGTATTTATGTTGTCAACTGATACTCAGGTCCTACACTGGCACCTGTTTTATGCATGGACCTGATGTTTCCCAATTTGCTTATGTATCCTTCAGGGGCTTGTAAGATGTCTACTATTTTAAAATTTTATTTTACATTCTCTTTATTCCATGTCACCAAGACTCTCAATAATAATGTTGTACTGTACCTAAAATATATATCCTTAGTAAATGCAACCCTAGGCCGGGCACGGTGGCTCATGCCTGTAATCCTAGCAATCTGGGAGGCTGAGGCGGGTGGATTGCTCAAGGTCAGGAGTTCGAGACCAGCCTGAGCAAGAGCGAGACCCTGTCTCTACTAAAAAATAGAAAGAAATGATCTGGACAACTAAAAATATATATATAGAGAAAAAAATTAGCCGGGCATGGTGGCTCATGCCTGTAGTCCCAGCTACTCGGGAGGCTGAGGCAGAAGGATTGCTTGACCCCAGGAGTTTGAGGTTGCTGTGAGCTAGGCTGACGCCATGGCACTCACTCTAGCCCGGGCAACAAAGCGAGACTCTGTCTCAAAAAAAAAAATAAAAATAAAAAAAAAAATAAATGCAACCCTAGTTGCAGTATGTGGACAAATGAGGTGCTTAATTCACCAAATTCACAAAAATGTTATCATAACCAAGTGAAATAACAACTGACCAGACTTCTGCTTCAAAGTCATCTGAAAGAGAAGAGGCTATTATTATTTCTCTTCTTATTTTAAATATTAATATTTCCTTTGTAATCACTTATACCCTAATAGCAGAGAATTTTGATAGTGCGACATATAATTATAAAATTAAGAAAGATGCTTAAATGCCATATAGTTCAAATACTAATATGTTGCTTCAGTCTCCTTAATAATAGGACAGCTTTTGCTTGAATAACTCCTGTGACAGAGGACTCACTTCCTTCTACCCCGCTCCTTCCAGGCTGTTTTTTTATAAATGTATTTCATTTATAAAACCTCTTCCTTATGTTGACTCTAAATATGACTTGCTCTAGATCAGTGATTCTCAGTGAGGAAAAGGGATAATTTTTTAACTTGCCAGGGAATGGAAAACTTTTGGGATGTCACAGCTTGGAGTACTGCTGGCATCTAATGAACAGAGGTCAAGGATGCTACTAGACATCCTGCGATGTACAGGACAACCCCACACAATAAAGAATTGTCCAGCCAAAAATGTCAATAGCAACAAGATTGGGAAACTCTGCTCTAGAGTCAGTCTATTTAATCACAGAGAAAGTTTAACTGTTTCCATTCAGCGGTCTATCAGGTACTTGGAGACAGCTAACCATCTGAAGGCTTTTGCACCCTCAAATTCTGCAATTATTTTTCTGATGCTCCTATAATAAGATTAGCAATTCATGTGTGACATTCCCCCAAAGCATTTGAATTTAAAGGAGGAATTAATCACTGAAAGAAGGCAATACTTAATATAAATCAATCCGTGGTGGTCTACTTTAGCTCTGCGGAATTGAATGGAGGAAGTATAATAGAGTGGTATGTTTATGTGTTCATTCTCCTACCCCATATAGCTAAAATCTATGAAATTTACTGCAAGGAATTTAGCTTCAGGAGTTAGTCTTCTCGGAGATACAATGTGAGCAATGCATGGCATGTCCAAATCCATGTCATGGTAAACTATGTCATAATGACCATCTCCCAGAGTTAGAGTGTTCCTGGGATGTAGACAGTGCTAGAAATTCTGACCATACCAGGGATAGGAAAGAAATAGTAAGATTCTTTTAAGGCTCTCTTCTGTCCTTTCTATGAGCCAAACTTTTAGATGCCATCTAACCTACATCCCCATTTGTTGCCGAAGTCACTTTAATACTCAGGGACAAAGCAATAACTAGGTCAATTTATACCTGCCACGTTTCAGCTAAAATTTGCTCCATCTAGGCAAGAAATACTAAGGAAATGATACATTCTCTGAAAAGAATGAGTAACATTTCAAGGAACATTTTCAACTGGACAATGTAGGAGCTAACTACAGTCTATTTGAAAAGCAGAAGCATAAACGTTGTTTCAAAATAAGTACCATGTAGACAATTGTCTAACTAAAGGCAACCAACCTGATTCTCTTCTTGAATACTGCTTTCCCTGAAGTGAGTGGATTGCAGGCTTTTAAAGAAGAGCAGGATACAGTCTTAAAAATTCTTTGAAAAGAAACTTAGTCACCAGAGAGGATGAATAGACCCCATGTATATTTGCTAATATAGAAGGATTTTGGTGCTAGCTTCCATTGATTACTGAATTAAGAAATCAATTAAATCAATTGCTTTATAAAAGGGACCACCACAGACTGATTTGTCCTACTTATTAAGAGTGTTGGGAAAATAATTATCCATTTTCTTCATCAGTGGTGACACAACTTAAGCCAGTAAGTCATTAAGAATTTCCCCTTTCATGCAGTTTTCATTATCAGCAAACACTGCCTATTGTATGAACGAACACAGCAGGGAATATCTCCTAGGCTGACTTCCAGAAGAATTCCTCTCCTTTAGTGGGAAGATAAGAAAAGAAGAAGCTGGAGAGAAAGCACCTCCTGAAGCAGTCCTGCTGATAAAGCTCAAATGGGGAGACTACAAAGTCTAAACTGACCCCACTATTAATACAAAAGGGAAGATGCACAAATGCTATTATTCTCTAACGTTTTCTCTCAGCAGGCAATTTGGTAACTGAAAACTCTGCTTTGGGACAGAATGTTACAATTAGATGGTAGGAATTTTTTAAATTACGTGATGGATTTGTACTCACTTATTTCTTCTATGGATTCACCCTCTTTCTTTCCCCCCGATCAGTTCAAGCAAAGACAATTTCCAATACATATCCAGGAAGTCAAAAGTAGGTAAAAATGGATGGCAGTGCCACCAGCTGTCTCCACAGTTCCCAGACCCTGGAGTGTATGATGAGAATCAGTCACAGGAGCAGTGTGTGGGTACGAGAGGTACGCAGAGAAATCCTCCCTCGTAAAATGTTTCCCTCACTAGTGGACAAGAGGTCCTGAAATTCATCATTAGGAATTTATTGCTTTGGGTTGCCACTGGCTATATTTGTTAGAGTTCTTATTAAACAGCACATATATTTCAAAGGGATAACATACTTTAATTCTTAGCTATATAAGAGCCTCTTAAAACTTCTTTTTGTTCAAGATGCTTAGCCCAAGGCCAGGCCCTGAGTGAAAGGGTTCCTGGGAAGGGTACCTGGAGGCCAGTGCATAGACTAACTGCCCCAGCTTTACGTTGGCCTGGACCAGTGTGTGGCCTCATCAGAGTCTGAGTAGTCAGGAAACCTGGGAGCTGTGGAGGAGGGAGGCCCCTCTCCATTCTCCTCTTCCTCCTGTTAAGGTTTTTGTCCTCTTACACATGGACATTTGATCAGCCTCCTCAGATCTGGCATCTCATTTACACTATGGTCCTATTAGCCTTTCTCCAGTGCAACTTTCATTCTATTGCTCATCCTCAAAACCTTTCTAAAAGTCATTTCTTACCTTGTGAGCTACATGAACTGTTGTGAATTACAGTCAATGTTACAATATTTCATACTAATATTGGACCCCCCAGCCAGATTTTAAGTTTCTTCAGGTCAAGGCTGTGTTCTGTATGACTTTAGTGTTCTCCCTAACCCTGTCAAAATACAGTGCACACAGTAGGAGCTTAATACAGATTGACTTGCTGCTGATTAATGCTATGGGGGACCAGCAATAACTTCATGGGACTGCTTGGCCGTGGGGAAGGCCACAGAGTTGGTTTTAGATGTAGCTTGTCCACTGACTTTTCCTATAGTTTTAGGAACGTAATAGTTACCATTAACTGAATCTGTTAATTTTTGGTGAGGCATTTTCTATAGATTTTTCTCAATATATCCTCTCAACAAGTTTTTGAGGTAGATGCTATTTTTCTCATTTTACAACTTAACAATTAAATGGTGGAGTTGGAATTCAAACCCCAGTCTTCCTGATGCCAAAATCTGTACTTTTCTATTATAGCATGGTAGTTTTGGTTTATTTATTTATACTCTGGAGATAAGAACCATATCACCATTTGTGCCTTTATGGTGATATTGACTAGACAAATGAAATAATAAGCCAAGTTCTTTGATGAGTAAGAAGTGCTTCTTCCCTCTAGAACAAGTACGGGGTTTTAGTAGCTCACATTTTTTTTTTTCCTAAACCAGTTTGACCTCTTCCGAGAAGTACATAGATAGTAAAAGAGTAAAATTAGATTATAAAAGTCTATTTGCAAGGCATAGTTTCTTAATTACCTTGGATAAATTGATATTTACACATCTGCTGTAGAGTACCATTTATTGCAGTGGAAGAAACTAAGGTCAGAAAAAGCACATATGGAATCCCTTACTGCAGTAGTATCGGGTGTAATATAAATGTTTATGAAATGATTGCCGCTCATCTGGTAAGATTATGATTGAAGTATGACAGATATGTGTTTTTAATTCTCTTTTCTCAAGTAGCAAATTCCATCTCTCCTGATCCAAGTATGGAAATAGTGGCAAAGTTAACACAATGTACTTTGAGATGTGCAATATTTTCTATCCATCTAATGAACTCAAAGGGTGTTTATGAAAAACCAATTATCCTAATTACTCATAATATGACTGTGTGCTCTGAAGAGGGAAAGAAATTTGAAATAGCTCATTTAGAACAGCACAGAATTATACCTAGAATTTTCGATGCCACAAATCTGGGATGTAGAAATAAGGTTATTCCAGTGCAAATAGAGCCAAGTTAAGTGGTTTGTGACATATAAAGACAACATGAGCATAATATGGTTTTCCTTAGTGCTTGGGGCTTTGATTATAGTAATTTGGTAGGAGGCAAAGTGTATGACTCTTATAATCATAGACTTTGATTACTGTGACATTAGTGCTATCACCAGAAAAAATATTGAACTTAAGGTAACATAGAAATCATATGAGGTAGTTAAAAGAGCACAAAAGTACAAAAGATCTGAGTTCTAGTTCTTGTGCTGCCTACGAGTGGGCATTTTCATGAAACCAATCTTTCTGGTTTTCTGGGGATTGGAAAAATGAGAAGGTTGAGCTAGATGATTTCTCAGCATTTTTGTATCTCTAAAATTCAGTAACCCTGTAAGTGAGCATCACAAGAGTTTGAATAATGTTTCTTCTTTCCCCAGCAAACTTATGAGAGCCAATTATCAGCGGTTTTTTTCTAGTTTAAGTTGCATGTTAAAACGATTTTCTTGTTTTTGTGGTAGTAATCATTTGGCTTCTCTGCATGCATTTTTAAGTTCATATCCTGAGAAATTGTTTATATTTTATCTCTGAACAAAATGATGCTTTATTTTGAAAAACATAAAGTTCTGTGATATTATACCTTCTTGTATTTGATTGCATCAATGTCTTCTAATCATTACTTCATCTTATACTGACACTTTGTTGTGTAACTTTCATCACTTGTACTGTGGGCAGGGCATAGTTACTTGCTCCTTGACTCTGGCCTGAACTCTGTGAGCTGCTTTGGCTAGTGGGATGTTAGCAGATGTGAAGAAAACAGAAACTTGAAAGGAGCTTGTGCAGTTGAGTTTGCATTCTCTTGCACCTCTCCATCACCGGGAGAAAAACATGGCTGGGAGGAGGGGCAGGGTAGGAGACAACTTGGAGCATAGTCACCCCCAGCTAAACCCAGCCTCTATCAGCTTACACCAGCTGATCCTCAGATTTGTATGCTAATAAATGTTTGAAACCACCAAATTTTGGGGAAGTTTGTTATGCTGCAATAGCTACCAGATATACTTGTAAACAATTTTCATTGGTAGAAAAATGTTCTGTCTGCAAACCTATATTATCCAATACCCATAATAATTACCTTGTTCAATATTATCCACAGATGAAGTTAGTAGGATATTCTCCTTTTGTTCCCACAAGACATAAAAGCAAAGAGACACAGCCTATCAGCAACAGCACTGGCCAATCTTACCTGTATGGAGACACTGCTGTAAGAGCCGCCAATGACCCCGGCAATGAGCAGTGGCATGTTTTCTTGAATGGCATAGGATCCATCAGGACACATATACTCAGCTTCATCCACTTTAGTCAAAGATGCTCTGACAAACTCCAGTGATTGCTCTAATGCATAGGTATCCCTTGAACATGTATCCAAAATGTGAACACCCAGCTTCACTCCTGGTAGCAAGTAATTGTCTTTGTTGATTTCATCGATAGCAAACAACATGGCTTCCAGGCGTTGGATCCCTCGGTCTTCATTGATTCGCCCACATTCTTCAGTTCCAGTGCCTTTTTCATTAATAGGAAATAGGCCCCCTAAAACAAGGTCACCTTCTATTTTAATCTCCCTCCTTAGAAAGTTATGGTCCCCTAAAGAGAGTAAAAATCCCTTTGAAAATAAAGCTAGGGTAAGAACTTGGAGTCTTGTCAACATCTTCATGAGTCCTGTTTCTGTACTTCTGGGAGATATCAATAGTGGGCCAATGTTGCCGCTAGTCCTCCTCTCTCATTTCCAAACTGGATCTTTGGCCTGCCCTTCAAATAAGGGAGGAACAGACTAACAGAGCTTGCCACCAAATTCCTAAAGAGATAAAAATTATATGAATAAAAATGGCAATGAAAGCAACAGCAATTACAGTGATGGTCCATCCCCAACTAGATCTTTGATGGGATGATGACCCACAGAACCATTCACTAAACACACACTGCACCGCTGCACCAGGTACTCTCCCACAGGTATTCTCACCCAGTCCTTACAACTACGATGTAGCTCTTAGTGAAGAATGGGCACTGAGTACCAAAGTGATAAAATGACCAAAGTGTACTTTGAATGGATGTAGGGTCAGAGTCTAATTTTTCTAATGCCAAGTCCAATAGTCTCTCTGTTGAGTCATTTACTTTGTGTTTGGTAAAGCAGCAACTTGGATGTGAGTCTATATCCCCTCTCTGTTAGCTGTATTTATAAACTTGCCCTTTTTATGGACTCTTTCCCTTTCCATTTGTAAACAAAACAAAACACAATGGACTCCTGTTACCATTTCCACATTTCTACCATCACATCCCTGTCCTTCCCTTCATAGATGAGCGCTCTAAAACAATTGCCTGTGGCATTGCCCCTCTTCCTCTCATCTTAGATGCTCTCAGCCTACTGAAATTAAGATTCTGCCTCCCCTGCTCCAACAAAATGTCTCTAGAAAAAGCTACTATTGATGTACTAGGTTCTAAATTGAATAAACCCACTGTAATCCTCATTTTACTTGACCTTAGTTAAAATCTTGACTATTCTTTACCTGTTACAACTTCCTAAGTTTCTGTTCTCATTCTTCATTTTTGACAACATCTTAAATTCTATTGTTTAGCACCTGTCCTCCCTCATCCTTCTACCCACCCCCATTCCTGGGCTAACTTGTCTATTTTCATGATTTCAGCTACCACTTACATGAGCTCCAGACTTCTAGGTCAACTCCCTGTTAAATAGCTTTACCAACACATCCCTCAGACCTCTCAAGGTCTGCATGTCATAAACTCTCCCTTACCTCTGTGAATGGATCTTCTCCGTTCCTAGGCTCTCAATATAGAAATGTGCACTCTAGAGTCCTCTCCATTTCACACCCTGCTATCCTCTTCTAATTAGCCAGTAACCCTGTAGAGTCTACCGGTTTAACATGTCAAAGCTGCTGCCTCTTTTCTATCCCCTCTGTAGCAGGCTCTTGTAATCTGCAGCAGGACCACAGCAGTAAGTTCCTATAGAGCTGCTGCCAGCCTCCAAAGCACCTTTTTGTGAATTAGTAAAAGATACCCCTTTCTCAAGTTCAAAATTTTTAAATTCATTATTGTATAACCTGTACAACTATAAATGATGGGGAAAGTGTGATTGCTGGTGGCTGTACTTCTGGCCAGTGTTAGGAAACTCCTGATGTGGCCCTCACTTATGAAGGAGTGTAAAGAGTGCTAGTTCTGGGGTGGGCATGGTAGATTGCAGCTTTGGACAATTCCATAAATCAAGCTTCTTTTTACATCATAGACTGGAACATATGCATCCATTGAGAACCAGGCAAAGTCCTGCTGTGAGGATTGTGTTTTTGACAGTAAACTGGGATCTTCCCAAGGAACTTTCCAAAACCCTGGTATGGGGCAGTTCAGTTGCATGCACACACAAACCCATGGACCTACTGTTGTGTTCTCTGACACCCAGATACCTAGCACTAGAGCAAACCCTTGATGAACACACTCACTCTGCTTGCTTACCTCCCTACCCAACACATGAGATATGTTTATTATTTTCAGAGGCAGGTGAGAGATGCAACAGCATGTGAACCTGGGAGCATTCTTCCCACAGGCTACAGCCACGTGTCCTTGTTGTCCCTGAATGTGTGGTTGAGTGTGCCTGTCTACTTTCCTCCTTATGAATGATTGATTGTGTGTTGGTAGGGTTTCATGAAGGAGAGGCTCTCTGAGCTGTTCTCCGACTCAGTCAGGATGCCTGAAACTCGTAGCGCCTGTGTGTACTCAGATAAATTAGCAGATGTTAACAATTTGAATC
>NW_012144855.1:1766296-1769125 GCF_000956105.1 Propithecus coquereli | reverse complement strand
GTTTCATTTATCAATTTCTGGTCTCTTTGATCTTTGCATGCAATTCCCTTTGAAGCAAAACTGCCATGGATGGCAAAAGACACTGGGATCATTATTGCAAACAATAAAGATGCAGAAATTGCTCTGTAAAGTAATTGTTTTATGTGCTTATAAAAAACAATAGCTAATTAAAAGAAGGCCATCAATACAGGCTTTCTATGTATTTTTACAAAAAATATAGACATCTTTTAAATGTGAAGAAAGTTTGACTACTCAAAGAGTAAAGATGACCTTATAGTCTATAGAAAACCTAATTCTCTGTTGGGAAAGTGATCTTAGCCAAAGGAGACTTCAATGAAACATCACATCACATCAAAAGTGACAGTCCATATCTGTCTACCTGTTTCACAGGTGGGTGCTGTGTTTTATTTATTGTTGTGTATCTAGGGCCTGGCATAGTGTCTGAAATACAGAAGATAGTCAGCATGGGACTAAATGTTTCTTGAAGAAATGTAGACATATGTGACAACCATGTTTGTAAATGACTCCTTGCTATTTTATTTGTGGCATGGGAAATGGGAATTAAAGATGAGAAATGGGTTGTTTTTATTTCATTACCTGCCTGATCGCTTCAGATGCTCTTCCCATATTACATTCTTTGATGATGGGACTGCCAACAGGTAGAAATATAGTAGTAATTACTGTTAATGGAAAAAAAACCCAAACTCTGTAAAATAATTTAAAAAGGTTTATTCTCAGCTGAATGTGGGTGACCTAGAGTACATGGCCTCAAGAGGTCCTGAGAAAATGTGCTCCAGGCAGCTGGGTTACAGTTTGGTTTTATTCGATCATGGAGACAGGAATTACATGTAAAATCATAAATCGATACATTGGAAGGCATACATTGGTTTGGCCTGAAAAGGCAGGATATCTCAAAGCAGGGGAGCTTGTAGGTTTTAGGTGGGTTTAAAGATACTTTGATTCGTTATTGGCTAAAGAAATAAAACTTTGTCTAAAGGCTTGGAATGTTTTAAGTTAAGATAAGGAAGTCTGTTAATCAGAGACAAGTCGCCGGACATTTAGGACCTTCACCTCCAAGCTCAAGTGATCTGTCAAGTGAATTGATGGCCTGCAGGTGTGGTTTAAGCTTTGTCTTGTATGGCCTTAGGTCCTGTTAATGATTTAGTATCTTATTGCTACAGAGAGTAACTCCAAAAGGGAGGGGGCATAATGAGGTGTGTCTTATCTCCCTTGTCCTCATGGCCAGCAACTCAGCTTTAAGGTTTTTCTGTCCCCTTGGCCAAAGGTCCATACAGTCGGAATGGGGGCTTAAGATGTTATTTTAATTCACATCACTTTGTATCATATTTTGTATTATGCAAGAGAAAATGCTGCCTTTGTATTGAAAATTGCAACTGAGGTAGGTCCCTAGGAAGCTGGGAGAGATGTAGACCTGAACTGACATACATTTACTTCTTAAGTTTTGGGGCAGGAGAATATTAAATAGGGAACATACATATTATCCTTTATCAGAGCTTCAGAGATGCATTCACCTATGAAATATTTATTGAACATCTACTATGTGTGTGCTAGCCTGTGACCTAGATACCTAGGATATGTTCTTTAATTGTAAACAAATGAGCATTATCCCTGCTGTCAAATAACATTCTAAATGCTTACACATTTTTATAGAGAGTGATGGAAAAATATGCATCTCTGTTTCTACCAACCATTTCCATCATTTGTGAAAATCTTGAAAGTAAGTATACCATGGGTTTCCATTAATATGATAATTGTTATTAAGTGCTTGGCTTAAAAAGCAACCTGTTCATACTACATATATTGTATAAATCTAAAAATTATACAGACCATAAAAACAAATTGGCTGATAACAATTTCATGTAAAATATTTTTCCTTTAAGCCCTCTGACAGGGCATCTTTAAGTAGCATTTAATGTAGTCTTAGAGAATTACAAATCAAATATCAATTAGATCAACATTTAAATTCACTGTCTTAGTATTTTCTTATTTACCTTTTCTCTAAAGCAGAATTTATAATGATTAAGATGTAGAGCCATCCATAATTTAGAAACACTTAACATTATTTAAAATGAAGCCCTAAGGAACTGAGAGAAGAAGAAATTAAAATTTAACATTGAAATATAGAAAAACATTCTTAATTCAATGCAACTGTTTATTTCTGTGTAACAGCTTATCGGATTGTGGGAAAGGGCATCAACCACCTCTGTTCAGGTTCTTTTTGTTAGAAATCAGCCAGCAGCACATTCCCCAGATAAAGAGGCTCCCTACTGCAGACACATTCATATGCAGCTGGAGGATTGCAGCTCTACAGTCAAAGTTCTCCATTCAGGGATAATGAGTGATGTGTCAACTATAAACAAGCATGTGTAGCCCTCTCTGCAGGCAACCTGCTCACCAATGTTTTATTAATCGGTGCATTAATAGAATCTCTGAGGTTTGCTGTGAATATAACCCCTGGAATATGTGAGTGCAAAGCATTTCTATACTCTGCATATGCTAATATGTATTTTTCTTCCTCTCTTGACTTTGCCCGGGGACTCGGTGTTGGAAATGAAATGCACTTTGACTCAATGAAAAAGTAGTGTATCCAGGGAAAGAAAGGGATCTACCTGAAAGATATAATATCAGAAACCATGCTCACTCTTTCCCAGAAATGAACCCTTAAGTTGCTAAAGGGCTTCTGAGAGTGCTCACAGCCTGCCCACCCAACCAATCTGGAGCAGAGTTAGGGTTAGTTCTAGCATGTGCAATTTGACTATGACTATAATTTTTCAGCTGGCAGAATTATAGGGAACAATGACCCTTACT
>NW_012144855.1:1760986-1762721 GCF_000956105.1 Propithecus coquereli | reverse complement strand
CAATTTTTGTGAAACCATGGATAAGTCAAAAATTCGTGTTATTTTTGAAAACGAGTTCTGTCGCAGAACCAATGCAGTGCAGACAGCTCAAAATATCAACGAAGTGTTTGGGAAGGATGTGGCTAATGAACACACTGTATGTCGATGGTTTGAGAAGTTCTGTGCTGGGGATTTTAATCTTGAAAATGAGTCATGTAAATGACCTGAGACCAAGGTGGATAATGAAGAGCTGAAAGCTGTAGTGAAAGTGAATCCATCTCAACCTATGCGTGAATTAGCAGCAAGGTTTGGTGTTACTATTTCAACATATTGGACCATTTGAAACAAATGGGCAAGGTAAAGAAGCTGGATAAATGGGTTCCACATGAATTAAACAAGCATCAGGAGAGAAATTCTCTCGAAGGTTCCCTTTCTTTGCTGTCACAACATAAAGGTGAAGCATTTCTACACTGTATTGTGACGTGTGATGAAAAATCGTTTCTTTCTGACAATTGCAAGCATTTGCCACAATAGCTGGATAATGATGAAGTGCCGAAACACAGTCCAGAACCAAATATTCATCCAGGAAAGCTAATGCCATCTGTTTGGTAGTCCAGTGTTGGTATTATCCACTATGGCTTCATGAAACCTTGTCAATCATTTACATTGGATGTCTACTGCAACCAGTTGGATGAAATGATGAGGATGCTTGTGATTCAGCAGCCCAGATTGGTCAATAGAGACAAGCCAATCCTCTTGCAAGACAACACTCAACCACATGTCACACAAACAATGCTGCTCAAACTATAGAAGCTGGACTTGGAAACTCTCTGTCACTGTCATCTAACGTGTTTCCCAGTGGGTGACTTGCACCAATTGACTACCACTTCTTCCAGCTTTTGGACCACTTCTTGCAAGGAAAAATACTCAATTCTCAACAAGCTGTGGAAAATGTCTTTTGCGATTTCATTGCCACTCTCCAGGCTTCTTTGCTGCTGGCATAAACAAGCTGCTGTTAAGATGGCAAAACTGTGCTGGTAGTTTAGGCTCATATTTTGATTATTGTATTGCTTCTTGTTTAAGGTACAATAAATGACACTTTTGACTTGAAATTGGACATTTCATATTTAATGTTATCCCTTGAGAGCAAAAAACACATGAGGGCTATCTCTTGATTACTCCATAATTCTCCAGCATCTTGAGCATCGTTTCCTGCCATGGAATAGTGGCGGTCTTCCTGACATGAAGAGGCAGAGGTTAGAATTCTAGGCTGCTAACGTGGTTGCAATTTGTGGGGCAGACAGCTGTCTGGAGATGATGGGCAGAAGATCTGCATGGTGCAAGTGTTTGGATGGTCATACACAGGGTAAGACTGAGTGAGGCTTAGCAGAGATTGCCTGCCTGCCTGAGAGATAAATGTTGATATCAGAGGTCATATATATCTGAGAGAAATTAGAGTTCCAATTCAGCTGGATTGGAGAGACCAAACTAGGTATAATACTTTGTACTTTCTATTAAAATCCCAGAAAGACTATACTCTACTAGTAAGGGCCAAGCTCTCGAATAAGGCACATGACATAGGACTAAGTACAAATTAGACCTTAAACTCTTAAAAAAAAGGTGACATAATTGAGAGTGGCTACAAATACATGTTTCACAATGACCAGCATATGATAAAAATTGTTAGACATATAAGAAAACAGAAAAAATATCACCCAGAGTATAGAGAGAAAGCATCATTAGAAAGAGGCCCCAA
>NW_012144855.1:1754767-1755947 GCF_000956105.1 Propithecus coquereli | reverse complement strand
GCAGAGGCTGTTTGAACCCTTATTAACTACTAGCAAAGCTGCCCCTTGGTAAATTTCTGGAAATCTGTGTCCAAAATGGATATGTCACAAAGAATGTTTTTATCAGAGTCTTCTCAGATGTATTTTTTGAAGGTGAACAAAGTAAGCTATGGTAGAAGCTTGTGTGGAAAAAGTGGGCATTTCATGTCTTTAATAATAGCTGTAACAAATCGAGCACTTCATTATGTACCTGGCACTGTGTTATGTGTTTTCATTCATGCTGTTATGTACTGTTTGCAACAAATCTGAGAGGTAGGTATTATTATTCCTGTTTTACAAATGAAGTAGCCAGTACTGAGAGAGGTTTAGTAAGTGCCAAAGCCAGCACAGCATAGGAATCTTAAACCTAGATCTGAGCTTAGTTCTATAACCTGTTGTGTCCTTGGGAAAGTGGAGCAAACTCTAAGCCTATGTCTTCACCCATAAAATCCACTCTCAAAGTGTTGCTGTGAAGGTTAACTATGATAATTAGTTCATATGAGGCACAAGCCCTGAGCTTGGTCCTTAGAAAGCACTTATTAAACATTAGCCATCACCAGTAAAAGGCATAGTCAGAATTCAGACCTGGATGTATCTCCTCTGCCCACCCTCTCAAGCCCAAGGTTATACTTATTTCTGTTTTCATGCTGAATTAAAATCTTATCTAGCAGGTGAACATAGCCATTTTTGAAGGAACCACAGCAATTATCATTTTTGAAGTAGAATTGGATGGTTTCTGTTCTTTATGGCCCCAAGAACTGGTGATTTAGGGCTTCTGTCACACTGGTAAAAATACATGTATTAATCTGATGAACCTGTCTGGAGAATTTAATTAGATATGGGTTCCATTTTAAGGAAACATACATACATAAGTTTTAGTTTACAAAAGAGAGCAATATGGGTAGAGTTATAGGAGAATGTGTTAGATATTCACCAAATCTGGTTGCTCCTCTTCTTGAGCGCACATAGCAAGATCACATTTCCCAGGCTCCTTCACAATGAGATGTGGCCATGTATCTGATTCTGCCAGTGGGATCTGAGCAGAATATGGCTCATGTAAACCTACCCATGGATGGCTTCCATGCTCTTTTTCTTTCCTAGCTAAACTGAAGACAGGCATGGGGACATTGGAAACCACATGTAGAAGATGGCAGAGCCATAC
>NW_012144855.1:1752580-1754717 GCF_000956105.1 Propithecus coquereli | reverse complement strand
TAAATTTGGTTATCTCTTTGGGCATTTTGTTGAGGTTTGTATGTTTTGCCTTTGGTGTCAACTTGAACTTATAATAGCTAATAATTTTGCATACTTATAATTGTGTCAGGCACATCTTATTAATACAAGCATTATTTTCTTCAATCCGCACAATCACCCACTGAGATGATGTCATTATTTCCATTTTAGAGATGAGGAAAGTGAAGAAAAAAGCGAGGATATATAAGTTACTAAAGATCACAAAACGGGCAGAAAGGGCTTAATCATTTACTCTTGTGCCTGAAATAGTTAATTTACTTTCCCTGTCTTCCAGGTATACTTTCAGCTGTGATTCTACTTTAGTTAAATTTTCAAAAGGTGCTTTCAGGTTGTTTTAATTCAGTAGTTTCCAATCTTGAGCATAATCAGAATCAGCTGGAAGGCGTGTTAAAACTACAAATTGCTGGGCCCCACCCCCCAGAGTTTCTAATTAAAGGAGATCTGGGGTGGGCTTCAAAATTTACATTTCCAACAAGTTCCTAGCTGATGTGGATCCTGCTGGGCTAGAATAACTGTGAGAACCACTGATTTAGTTCATTCACTTCAGGTAAAGGTAAGACCTCTCTCCTTAGCTAATTCCATCCAAATATGACAAGTTAATATATATATATCAATCAATTAAAAATTTCTTTTTTCTTTTGCTTCTAGAAACAGAATTATACACATGTATGACTTTTAGCTTTCTAAAGACTGCTGTGGTGTTAGTCTCATACTAAAGCTGTTTCCTTAAATTTGACTGATGCCTTTAGCTGTATGGGCTAGAGGCCATAGTCTCTCAGACATCTGAGAATATTGATTCTTCCATATCTGCAATTGGATGCAACAATCAGCCACCCCTCAGTTAAAGGGAAATATCTAATTCTAGTGGTTCAGGAACTACAGGCTGCTGCTGTGTAGGCTTAGCCATTTCCCAGCTCTTTCGTTATGGCCCTTAGTTGTGGCAGACATTTATGGGTAGCGTGGGTCTGATTTTGCTAGGAAGTGATGATTTACCAGCCTTTCTATTCTTTGCTTTCTAGTTCATTAACCATTCCATTATTGGCAATAAGTTTTTATCAAAGGCAGCTATTCTTGACTCACTGTTACATTGGATCTGTTGGTAGAACTTTGAACTGATGTCAATTAAATGATTTATTATAATTGCTTAAGAAAGCCATTAGAGGAACAGGGAGATGAAGAGGATCCTGTGAGTTTCAACCACATGGTATATAGGTAGGAAGAGCAATATTTGTATAAGAGGTGGGCAAAGATGCCCAATGGGCATCTTAGAATGAAAAGACTCAGTTGTATCTCCCTGAGGAATATATTACTGCCTTCACTTACAACTGCATCATCTGATAAGTGTGAAGTCGGGAAATGGTCATATGATTTAAACCGCAGGTACATTCCGTAACTCTGAGGAAGTACACAGTGTTATAGGATACTTTTAGTAGCATGGATCATGCAGTTATAAGGCATTTGAGCTAATAAAACTCATTTTACAGATGAAATGCTCTGCATAATATTTATTAAATCACTTAGATGAATTGTATTTCATTGTGTATGGATACCACATTTTCTTTATCCATTCATCTGTTGGTGGATATTAAGGTTGATTGTGATTTGTGACAACATGAATGAACCTGAAGGACATTAAGTTAAGTGAAATAAGCCAGGCACAGAACGACAAATCATCTTACTTATATGTGGAATCTAAAAAAGTTGAACTCATAAAAGCAGAGAGTAGAATGGTGGTTATTGGGAACTGAGGGATGGGGGAATTGGGCAGATGTTAGGGGCTACAAAATTTTAGTTAGATAGGAGGAATAAGTTCAAGAGATTTGTTGTACAATATGGTGACTATAGTTAAATAACAATGTATTGTAGTCTTAAAAATTGCTAAGAAAGTAGATTTTAAGTGTTCTTACCACAAAAAAAGTATGTGAGGTAATAAATATGTTAATTCGCTCAATTTAGCCATTCCACAGTGTATACATATTTCAAAACATGTTGTACATATGTATAATTTTTATTTGTCAATTAAAAAGAAATTTTAAAATCACCCAGGATTAAAATTCTAATTTTGTTTCCATTATTGGATTTCCATCTTTCAAAGTCA
>NW_012144855.1:1750818-1752530 GCF_000956105.1 Propithecus coquereli | reverse complement strand
GTCTGCAGGTGTCTGGGGAAGATTTCTAGTTATATTGTTTTCACCTTTCTGACTTTTTAGTCAGATTTTTTGGTGTTCATGTTTCCAGGTTTGCAGGGTGGTGTCCTCAACCTGACTTGTCTTCTCCAAGGTGGATGAAAGAGGCTGCTCTCTCTGTCCTTTGGCTAATGCCACGTTCCACACAGCAGCATGCCTGTGCATCATTAGATAAAGCATACCTCCCACCCCCCTCAGGGACTTTGGGCGTATGTGCCAAGTCAAATAGACTTTATCTCAGTCAAGCATTGCTTGCCCCTCCTCTTCTGTGGCCAAACGCCCAGACATTTTGCTGCTGTTTAACAAAGCCAACTGGAGAAGAAAATGACCTACATGCCAGCACTGGGAGAGTTTTGAGATGGAAAGGAAATTTCCATGAGGTAAGATATGCAAATGAGAAAGCATGACTTTCTTTTTCATCATAAATCAGCCACTTATCACATTGGACCATGAAATGCCAAGACAACCAAGGTACATGGATTTGGTCACAGCAAAGGGAACCAGCATGGGCAGTTGGGTAGGAGTCCAAGGGCCTGGGCATGGGGAATAGAGGAAAGCCCATTTCTGCCTCTGCTGGCCACCATTCTGTGTACTTCCAAGAGTGCTTTTCTTGTATCTTTTGTAAGGCACATCCTATTCTGAGTGGTAGAGAATCTACCTCAGCACTCATTTTAGTCACCATGCTTGAGTTCCTATGAGTCCCTTAAGAGTGCATTTGTATAATCAGCTCCTTATTCAGATTCTGTCCATGCACAGAATGCTGACACACTGCCTGGCACATAGTAGGAGTCTGACCCTTGTCTCTGAGGTGGTGGTGCCCATCCTCTCCAGCCTCACATTGCAGATATGGGAATGGAAGTTTGGAAAGCTCTCCTGGTACCATAGGGGAAACCCATGGCATGTGGCCTGTTGCAACTCCTGCCTCTGAGTCTCATGCTCCTGTGGACAGTATTTCCTCTTGGTGGGGTTTTGCAGGGGAAAGTTCTTCATGATCTCCATTACAGAGTACAGCAATAGCATAGCCTTCTGCAATGATTTTAGGGCCCCAGAATATTATATCAGGTTGCTATAGAGGACAAGAATTTCTGGCACTGCATGTCCACTACTATACTCCTTCCAGAAAAGCTTCAGCATTCTCTAATGCAGTGTGTGGGTCAGCTTCAGCCTCGAGCATACTCTTAGTGGGCGTGTGGGTTATGCTGATGGTGAGGCACAGGAGGCAGTACCCAGAACTGGGGGTGGGCATGGGGATACTTTTTGCAGTGGATTTGTAAGGAGAAGACCTAGATTAGAGAGGTAACATTGCCCATTTGCTTTAGGATTTTGAACAACTCTTCGTGTCTCAGTTTTTTCATATATAAGATGACACTAATAATACCTACCTCAGCATGTTATTTGTGAACCTAAATGAGATAATGTTTGTGGATGTGCTTTGTAAGTGATAAAAAGCCTTTCAGAGGCATATCTTATTATCATTGTGTCATACAGCTCTGTTCTTGAGGAATTACATATGGAAGTGGTTTGAGTCAGACTTGAAATTAATTAGTACATTAGTGTATATAGAATAGATTTGGGGGAGGTGCTGAACACTCCCTTCTAGCCTACAGAGATCCTGGTCCCCAGATTCTCACTAGGCCTGTAATCCTACTATTCTTTAAACCATGAACCACTTATTA
>NW_012144855.1:1736832-1738858 GCF_000956105.1 Propithecus coquereli | reverse complement strand
AAATGTTCTGCATAGTTACTTGTACTGAGGAGCACAGCAATTTACAGGCAGGTATATTTGCTATTGAATGAGGACTGAAGCCTGAAGAAGAGGCAGGATAACAGCAGGGAGAGCGTGTCCTCATTAACCGCATCTAGTCGCTCTTTCCCATTCCAGCTATTTTAGGATAGTTTCTTCAAATCCCCATGGTCTCTTGTGGATTAAGCTTAACTATCGCATTTAAACTTTTATCCAGTTTCATATGCAAATAAAGAAAGACTATTCTCCCTGCTCCATTTATTGTCTTCCCTCCAACCATTTTAAATAAAATGTGTGCTACCATTACTAATAGTAATAATGATAAGCCTTCACACATTTTAGAGTTGAGAAAAGCTTTTACAATATTTACATATTATTCTCCACTAAGTATAGTGGAAAAGATAATTTGAGTGTGTGTATAAAAGAAAGAATTGCGACTCCACTTGACTGAGCCAGTATGTGTGATGGGGGAAGGGGTGGAGAGAAGGAAAAGGAGGGGGTTATGGAAATAGAAATGCAAATATAATCAAAATGATAGGTGAGGACAAGATATAGGAAAATAGGAAGAGTGTGTGGGAAGGGTTTCATCAGGTATCCCAAACTAGTAGGGAATGGAACTACATCTGTCTGTGTGTATGTTTGTCTGTGAAAGACATTTTGTTCTGGAATGAGGCTGCCTGCTGAGAGATTTCCTGTGTGACCTTTATGGGAATATGACATTATTTTTCTTTACAAGTAAATATTTGAGTTATCTAACCTCAACATATCTGTGAAGAGATTTATGGCTTACGACTAATTCCATGTTATTATTGATGGGCAGAAATAGGAAAGAAATGAAGTTCAGGAATAATCTCCAAATTTCATTTTAACCTATAGTTTCAAATGGCAGAATTGTTAACAAGTAGCAGAACAGATGGACTCAGTATTGCCTGACACATCTCCCGGAAAGGAACTAATTCAATAATGAAATGGCCAAAATCAGTGAGCAATAGGAATGATGGAGGGATGAAGTGTTTATAAATATACACGCTGTATAGATAATGCTTACCTGATTTTCAAACCATCCTTTTTTTATTCTTGGACACTTAGTAATTGGAGGTAGAGGAAAAATGCCTCTCCTCACTATTTAGGACTAAGTATGGCTCCTATGTCCTACCAGATACTCGATGGAGTCCCCAATCCGACATCTTTTTTGCTCTACTTTCTTTGGCTACTTTCCTAACTAAATAAACACTGCATCAACAAAACTGGATTACTCCCTATTTCTCTGCTGCATCTTTGCTTCATTAGAAGTTCCTGTCTTTCTCACAGTCCTTATAAGTCCTTCGACTCCTTGAAGACCCAAATCAACTCTTATCTTCTCCATGAGGTCCTTTTATAATCCAATGTTTATCCAATCTTCAACTTTTGCTGTTGGCTCATCCCTTAGACAGTCGCAGATGCTCCTCATCTGCAAGCTCAGTCTTGCCTGGTATTTTCAGGAGGAAAAGTGACAAGAAACTCAAGCCCACCATTTGCTGAGTTTCAGCTCATTCCTTTTTCCTTAGACTGGGAATCCAGTATTGTAGGGAGTGATTCTAAGTCTCAGCCTTTTCTAACCGTCTCCCCATCACTCCTTCCCCCATGGCATCTCTGTTTACATATAATGCTTTTCTGCCTCAGTTTTACTGCCTAGCATTTCAGTTTCCTCCTGGGTTGGGATTCCAACACAGTGTTTGGAATGCATAGAACTGATATAGATTATGCCAGTCTCCTGCTCTTGCCGAGTATGGTGCTAGATATTATCTTGACTACCTCTCTGTTCTTCTGTGAAGTGATCACCCAGGATGATCTTCCATCCATTTTCAATTTGTATTACACTTAATTCCTAGTCTCCAGCTATCACTCCACTGTTTGCTACCTGTGTGACCACTGGAAAGTTACCAAGTCTTTTTAAGTCTTACTTTTCCTTGTGTGGAAATTGGCATAGTATTAATACTTACTTCATAGGACTGTTGTGAAGATGAAA
>NW_012144855.1:1734537-1736782 GCF_000956105.1 Propithecus coquereli | reverse complement strand
CGTATGAAGAATCCAAGTCCTTGGGAAAGGGGATTATTCAGTATTTCTATTTTAAAGTCTTGCTTAACACTTATTTAAAAGCTCTTGCCCTAGATGAGATCTAGTCTGCATGGGATGTATATTTGGGAACATCTGTGTATGTAACACACTGTGCTTGCTTCTTCCAGTGTATGTTCTTCTTGTAGCCAGAGACCTGTTACTTTCTTCCAAATGATTTGGAATTCTTGCAGACATTTTCCTTCCATTAGACAATATTATCTCTTCCCAAGGGTATAGTTAAATAAAGAGTCCAGGGTACTAGTATGGATGAGCTGAGGCAGAAAAAGAGGTATTCTATTGTTTAATCACAGGATTGATGGCAGTCAGCTGTAGGAAACATAAAGTGTATATCTGCCACATGCTGCTGCTCTGAGAACAATGGTAGAAAAGTGAAAGGTTAAAACAAAAGCAAAAAGCAAAATAATAGGTATATCCACAGGCTATCTCCTGCTAGGTGAGGGAGAAAAGGAAAAGACTGTTTCCCTGCGGAAGGCAATGACTTCAGTCTACTGAGCTGTTGAAAAAGGAGAAGTTAACCACAGGGAGACAGGAAAAACAACAGTGGAGAGAACCCAACTACAGAACACTAACTGTTCCCTGCACAAACATTAGCCCCAGGCTGTGCTGGTTAGTGGGGTGTGAAATCACAATTAATAGAGCGAGGGTTCTGTAAGTGAGCCGAAGCTGCTTCAAATTACATCCCGCTATTAGCTGCTTTTAGAACAGCCACGTTGAACAACTCCGTGTTTATTGAACTGTGATGTGTTCTTGAAGACATCATTAATAAAGACAGTTGATTATAGTTAAACTTACTCTGTTGGTATTTTAGATCTTAACCATTTAGGATGTTTACTAGTGTGGAGTGCAGAAGAAGGAAAGGAGTAGAATTGAATTGGCAACCAGAGCTAATGGTACCAAGGTATTCCAATAGAATCTTCCAGAGGTCTTTATCTGTTTGTGCACTTCTGGTGAAGATTATACCTGGACTCTGTTGAGTGTGGTTTAGGCTAAAACACTCGGATACCTGATGAGGTACACAAATGAGTGGAAGCTCAGAGAGCATCGCAAACCTATAAGGAAAACAAAGGCTTTGATTTATGTAGAAGATTAAAGATATTAAATATCGCCATTGCCCATGTAATAGCCTTTTTGTAAAATAAAATATGCTTATGGAAAATATGGCTTAAAATGTAAAAAATAAATCCCCTGTCAATTTTATTCTAAAATAATGGCTTCGAAATCCCTTTTTACCCCTAAGATATTAGCAAGTACATTATTATTTCTGTTTTGATACATGTCAGTGAGGGCTTAGGAACTTTAATGAAGAGCACATTTTATGGATAAAACATTGTTTTGTTGAGTATACTGAAATTTAGTCAAGCTGATGTGACAGCTAACTTTTCACTGCATGGCTCAAGGGTTCGCTGCTTAAATTTTTCTCAGGATAATTGAATGTGTAATGGGATCATGGACACTTACTTGTGGAAGGGAACTTACAAAGTTTCTCTTCCGAGTCCTCTGAATTCTCGGAACAGTGAATGGCCTTGTCTACATTATGAAGTTACTTGTTATCCAGGACTAGAGCCAGGAGTAGGACTAAGTTTATGACTCCAAAATCCTTTTTGAATATGCTGTCTGCACTGAAAGGTGTCAATCATCTTTGCTGCACATGATCTGCGAATTTAGTACAGAGCTGATATTAGAATCTGATGCTGGTTAAAGCCCTTGGCTTCTTCCATTTTTTATCAGGCCAAAGTTGTGATGTTTGCCAACCCTACTATTCAAAGAAGCTTATTCCAAATGGTCTGCTTTACCCAAGAATCACTAAAAATACCACCAGATCTCTGTCCAATATTCATTTTGAGTAAAGTGATATATAAGCCCTGTGAAATCAGCTTTCTTGAATTTTGGCATTAGCGAATGCATCAGGCTAGGAATTCACACTGTTTTAAAAGGTGAGACAGAGGGAAGGAAGGCCATGGCTGGATTCTGATGAGTTATGTGGTCTTGGAAAGTCTCTGAGCTTTAGTTTTTCAATTTGTAGAATAAAGGGGTTGAGCTGAATGATCTCCAAGGTATTCTCTAATGTATACATTTTTTTTTGAAAGTTCAGTATTGACAAATATTTCTGGAATTCTGGCAGCCTATCTGGTTAACTTCACAATGCTCCTCTCTCCTCTTAAATCCAGCATATAATTCTAGTGAC
>NW_012144855.1:1731692-1734487 GCF_000956105.1 Propithecus coquereli | reverse complement strand
GAAAGGCTGAGCTTCAGGCCTATTCTGAAGTTAGGCAACTGTTGCTTTCACAGTTTGAGTTCTGAAAAGTGAATGAAATTATTTTTTGGCTTGATGATGTTCCAATGTTAAAAAAAATTCTCTTCAATAATTTAAACCAAATTGCTTATTGTGCCTATTATGTGCCAGGCCCTGTGGAAGGTACTAAGTATACAAGAATGAGTAGTACAGTATCCCTCATAAATACAATAAAAATATTGTTTCTTGGGACTCTGATAACCATCAAAAGCTAAATATGAAACATAACTCAAATTGATTTTGGCAGTGCATTCCAGTGTGACAAATCTGAGGAGGGCAAAGTCTCCTCCCCTCATTGTCATAATCAGTTGCTTCTAACTTTTAGGTTGGGCTAGGTTACCATTTCCAGCCAGATACGCAAACTGCCCGGGCAGAGTTCTAAGGGCTTTGGATTATTACTACTTCTTCCAGATGCGGTTAACTGTTGAGTGTGACTGTTTTACCCACCGCGATGTCTGATGCCCTTTCAGACAACTGGGAAACTGATGCCAGCAGAGATCAACTCACTGGCCCAAGATCAAAATGTCAAAAGAGAGAAATGTCCTGAGAATATTTCCCAGACATCTGCTTCTATTATTTTCCTTATGCTCTGCATTTCTGGTTACAGTGGACCCTCATATGCAAAATGTTCACCAATAAGGTATCAAAAGTTGGATTTAATTATCCTTCCTATCTCAGTCTTTCAGGTACATGATCTTTTCTCTGTGCTTGAGCTTTCACCAAGTCCTGGCTGCTGTTTTGCTCACAATAGCTCCAAATTTAACTTTCTTTTCTCGGTTGCTATTGTTAGATAACATCAATCTTTTATTGATCTTTGTTTCTGACTGCTACAGCCTTCTTCTATTTGGATTTCACACATTTTTTTTTTCTCTCTACTTCAGTCTACTGAAGATAGTGCTCTAAACTCGTATTCGTTACCTGTGGTCGCTTGGAACAGATTCAGATATCTCTTGTCACTCTAAATTTAGTCTTAGCAGCACCAGTTTCAATCGCTTCATCCATTCACTTCTTTTCTCTTTTATGGCCCATTTTCCTAGCTCCAAGGAAACACTAAGATAGCTCCTTATGTTTTTTTCTTTTCATTTCTACCTCAGCATATTTTTCCAAGTCTGGACAAGTTAATTCAATTGGTTAGCTCATGGAACTAGAAAAGCCTACATGATTTGATTTGTCCAAGTTGCATTATTCTAGAGAAAACTTATGTTACATGTTTGGTCATGTTCTGTATTCCACAAGCATGCTATTGTCATAAAGTAAACTGTGGAACAAGTTACCTGGCGTGGTTTGCACAAGCCAGGTGTCATAGTTAAACTTGTGAGTTCCAGCAGATCTGTGTAGGTTGGTGTGGTCGTTCCTTGTGATGGATAACGCACTGCCAGGCATATAGCTGGTGTGTAATAAATATTTGTTGACTAAGTAAATGAATGAGTGTTTTCTCCTTTTGTTTCTCACTTTACAATAAATCTCAGCTTTATTTTTCACTAAGCTCCTTCATTTCTGGATGGGAAAAGTAACTAACATTTTTTTAAAACTCATATGCAGGTTGCTTTACATATGCTTATTTACTCTTCCCAAGATTTCTGTTGTAAACAGATGAGTAAAACTAGTTTAGGGGCAAACTTAAGTGCTCCTTGCTCAGGACTCCTCAGTCACTGAGTAGTGGAACAAATTTGTCCAATTCCCAATTGATTGACTGGGAATAACTCCTTTTATAACTCCCTTTCATTGAGAATTTTGTCCTAACATCCCAGAGGACTCTGAAAAGCAGTTAAGATGTGACATATTAGGCACCCTCAGTGGCTTATTTGTTTTTCTGGTGCTTCTCTTTCCTTGAGCATGTTTGTATTAGCTTCACTTAAATTCCTACAGCATGATTGCCTCGAAACTATTTTGTCTGAGGTCTATACATGTTCCAGTTTAGTTTCAGGAGAGCTGTTCTTCTAGGTCATGACACTTGGAAATGATCCTGCCTCGAGAGGGGACCTTTGAACATGAATTTGTTTCCACATCTGGCATCCATTAGCCTTCTCATCAAGACCATTTCTGGAGCCAACTCCATCCACTGTCCAGATGTTTCTTTCACTTGTGGCTTAGCACAAGATATTTACACCTTGCTGTTTAGCATAGATATGGGGTAATAACCTTGGGGAATTTGGAAAGCCCTGAACTGCAATTCCTGAGAAATTGTAGGCAAAATTGTCTCAGTGGCGTGGATGCTGAACTACCCAAGCATCCCCTCATAGCTCCTGGTCGCCCATTGCACCATGGGAGGGCTGCCACTTTATAGGACCCATGGTGGGGCACACAAGATGCCATCCAAAGGACGACATTTTAGATGACACCCAGAGGAAAGCTAAAGATCAAGGGGAAAGTGGATTTTGTTCAAAAAACTATTTCTTTATTAGGTAGAAAAACTGTAGCAGTACAAGAATTAGAAAATTAGCCTTGATTTTTTCTGGATGTGAAATATCACCTTATATTTTATTCTAAACTGCACAAAGAATGAGTACAAGGGTTTCCTTAAATGTTACTGATGTTGCCTGGGCTTTTATCTTTTGCTAGAATATTAGCATCTGAGTGTGTTTTAAATGATCTTTGTGTGCTGATCTAAAAAATTCTTAAACATACACCCTTGATCACTCTTCTGGAATGCATTATTATTAGCTGTGGAGACTTCACATATGGGATATCAAGAACAATGACACTATCTTCAACATAGGTGAGCCAAAAGGAGAAGA
>NW_012144855.1:1718078-1720007 GCF_000956105.1 Propithecus coquereli | reverse complement strand
AAAACCCCTCAATGGCTCAATTTCCTACCTAAACATGTCTAAACTCTTCTGCCTGACTTTTAAGATCTTTTATAATCTTGTGTACTCTACCTATCCAGGCCACTTTCTTACTACCCTCCACTGTTCTTCCTCATACACCTTCCATTTGATTCATTGATATGGCAGATTGTACTTTATAAAAATATTTCAGGTCTGATATGCTCTTCCAGAACCGTGCCACTCTACTCTGTCTTCAAGAGGAGAAGCAGTTGTACAATTTAAATATACATAATTTTTAGTGGTTAATTATACCTCAATAAAACTGTTTTAAAAAGAGACAGAGGGAGTGTGTTTTCCCTCCCCTTGAACCTAGGCAGAACTTTTGATTTCCTCATGAATAGAAGGAAGTAGAAGTGCCAGCTGAGGGTAACCTATTGACACCTGGCTGTAAAAAGTGATGAGGCTTCCTGCTCCTGCTGCTCTCTCTCTCTAGGGATGCTCACCTTTGCCACCCAAACACCTTGTTACAAAGAAGCTGAGCAACCACATAGAGAGGCATAGGTAGAAGTTCCAACTGGCAGCACTAGCTGAGGTCCCAGCAGACATCCAGCATCAATCACCAGATGCATTAGTGAACAAGCCTTCAGATGTTTCCAGCCCCTAGTCTTGAGCTGCCCCAGGTGAAGATGTGTGAGGCAGAGATGAATCGTCCTCACTAAGCCCTGACTAAATTGCAGAATTATGAGGAAAATTAATGTATCATTTAAAGCCATGAAGTTTTGGGATGGACTCTTACTAAGCAATCAAAGAATTGGGGAGTACTACTTTCCATTTATATTTAAAGTTTTTTGAGGGTAAAAACCATATCTTCTCTGTCCTTTATGTGGAGAAAATATCAATGCTGGCTATAAAACGTATGCAACAAAAATGATCCTTAGTGATCATCTAATCCAGCAATTTACAAACCGTTCCAGAGCTGAATTTTTTGAAAATATATATCCTGGGCCCTATTTCTTGAGAGTGTGATGAAAAGGCCTGGGGTAGTGCCCAGGAATCTACTTAAAAGCCTTCTGATGAGCATTTAGATTTGGAAACTTTTGATATGGTTTACTCTTCTCACCTTAAAGATGCAGAAATAGGTCCAGAGGTAGAAAGGAACTTGTTTTAGGTGGCAAAGCAAATTAGCAGAGCTGAAACTGAAATTCATCTTCTATCTCTTACAAAGACTCATCTTCTAAAGCACCTTTTTTTAGATAACTCAGCATAGATGACAAGGGATATTGACTTCTTTGCACCACCTGTTCTTCAAGGTAACTCTATAGTTCTTTTCTCTGCCCCTAACAGGGACTCTGTTTTTTTTAAATGAATGAAATATATCCGTGCTTTCACAGTGTCTGGGTGGAAAGGGCCCAGGAAGACACTGTAGGAGGGGAAACACAGGGGAAAGAGATAACTGTTTTTTCTTTGCCTAATTTCCAAGGTCAATCCACACATATATGTATGTTTCTTCCTTCACGTGCTTGCAAAGGTTGAATTAGACATAAAATGTGTAGATTGATTTGTACCTCTCCAGTTGACGTGCTCCACCTTGTGCTAAAGAATAGACCATGACAGGAAAAATGGATGTGGTGAAAATCATTTCCATTACTCAGAGAGGAAGATGATAGATCAAACAAAGCAGGTTCTGGATGAAATGAGAAGTCAGTGAGATGGAAGTCCTTGCAAAGGACTTCTTTCTGCTTTTCTGAGTCTTCAGCCAGTTATCAGATTGATTTTTGAAGTGAACCAAGAATTTATAAGAGGGTCTTGATTCAAAGAGATCACCTCTCAGACTGCCTCTACCAGAATTTGATTTTTAAATCTTTAAAATTTATTTCTTGAAATTTCCTTATGGAATTTTTTGGGAATTCAGTTGATTTTTGGGTTACAGGCATTCTCTTGAAATTTGAT
>NW_012144855.1:1680893-1713578 GCF_000956105.1 Propithecus coquereli | reverse complement strand
GGAAAGGATAGCATTAAGAGCCATTTCGTGGGAAGAATCAAAATAATTTGGTAATTGATTTTGTGTAGTGAGTAGGCAGAGAGAACAATGGAAAGTCATTCCCAGGCTTCAAACCCAGGAGTTACAAACACAAAGTGGAAAGTTAGGAGGAGTAGCTTGTTTGGGGAAGAGAAGGTGACATGATGAGTTCAGTTTTAGAATCTGAGCAGCCAGTATTCAATCAAACCTATCCAACGGGTAGCTGGAAATATGGGTAACAGCTCTACAGAGGTTGGCAGTGGAGTCAAGCTTATAGTGAGAGTGATTGAAATCATAGCATTAATTGAGCTTATTGAGAAAGATGGCATTGTACAGGACAGCAGGCAAGAACAGAAACTTAAGAGCCTAGATTTGAGGACAATTTATAGAAAACATGTCCAGGCTAGGAGATGGAGTGGGAACATTTAGAAAAGTGTCATCACAAAGGAAAGTTTGTCAAGATCTAGTGATAACTGACCCTATAAAATTGTCTTAGGAGATTCAGTGAAGATGAGGCCAGAGAGCAGGCCATTTTAAGAGTATTTGGCAAGTAGAAGGCCAGAAGTGACCCTCAAAGGTTAATTTTCTGCATAGCAGTTCCAGTGGAAGACAGAATGCTAAAGTTCAGAGAATAAATGATGAGGAAGTTAAAATAACGAGTGGAGGTTACCAAGCAAAGTGGACTGTTTTTAAGACCTAGGAGTCTAAAACTGTTGAAGGAAGGTTGGTTTGATTAATACTTTTTAAATTATTTTTGAAATTATTTTTGGAATATGTTTATATATGCAGATTAAGGAAAGAGTCAAGGTTCTGTCCTTTCAAATTTGGCAAAAATTAGATGAAAGTTTATAAAGTTATTAAAGGGAGAGATATAGATAGTGTAATTTCCAAAAAGCTACTTTTCCATATGAAAGTACAGAAAATAAATGAAACAGAATAACAAGTACAATGCTAGAAAAATGAGCTTCTGATAAATCAACTGTTTGATCATCCCTTTCCAGTGAAGCCCATTACACTTTTAAATAGCTTTCAACTATGGCTATGAGTTATACTATTTTTAATAGTAATTTAGATATGCTGGGTTATTGAAAGAGTACAATTGATCTTATATGATCAAAGCAATAAGAGAAATATAATAAGACACTTTTTCCATGTGATTGGTAAATTATTTCTGTTATTTTACAGTATCGAATACAAATAATTTGCTCAGGTTCTGTTAGAAAAGTTTATACATATGTGTGTGTATATAGATATAAAATTTCATACATATATATATTAAATGATAGTTTTCCTTTAAGGTACAACCAAGATATGAGCCATAAGTACATTGCTCTGTTGCTAATAAAAATGATAGAGTTAACAATTTAGAAATCTTAGCTTTTCTCCATGTCATAAAAGAATGTGTTTGGAATTAGAAGCATAAAGTAACATTTTGTTCAAAACTATTTTTCTGCCATTAATAGAATAGGGTCACTTCTGTGTTGAACTACACGTAGCACGAGGATACTCTCTAGAAAAATGCAAATGGATTGAGTGAGAAATAATATTATTGGCACACATTATAGGCCAGGCACTATTCTAAGAATGTTAGATTAGGTGTATTAACTCACTTTATCCTTCCCACATCCTCATGAAGTAAACGCTATCATCATCACTTTACAGATGACAGAGATATGAAGAGATCACTTTGCTAGAGGCAGGAGAGCTGGAATTTGAACAGGCAGGCCAGCTTGGGAATCCGTGCTATTTCTCAGGGGCATCAGCTTCTTCAACTAAAAAAAAATCTGCTTTGAAATGATCTCAGAATAAGAAGCTAAATCAGAAGTAATTTTGGGTGACTGCGTCTGGATTCACTCTATCAAGGTGGAACCAGAGCACACAAAAGAGTGCTACCTTCTTTGGGAATAAATTGACCATGGTAGCTGTAAACTCCTTATCCTGGAAGGTGCTTTTTTAATACTAGGAAAGATAATATATCAACAAAAACTCCCCTGGAAATAAAGGAATTAAGTTTCTTTGGACTCTGTGTATCACCGCAAACCCTGTAGTAATAACTGTGTATCTCCACTACTGCATTTCACCGTGGGAGGCTTGGACTTAATTGCAATTACTTTACCAGTTTCATTGTCTGCTCATTAGCTAAATGATAAAATCCCAACCAATAGAACAGATGTGGACATAGATGCCCTGCTCTGTGTGTGGCAAATGAAGGACAGTAAACATACGGGCAAAGTCACACCTGAGTACTCAAAAGTGATAGGACAAGCAGTCCCTGCTGAGAGGAGGGAAGGAGATGACATGAAGGGATGTTTGCTCAGTAGTAGGACACAGTGCAGGAGCCAGGACTCTGGAAAACTTCAAATTTGATACCAGATTTGCCTAGTTTGATTCATTGATTTACTCAACAGCCCCATTACCTGGGGAAGGAAGGCAGGGGTCTCAGTTTGCTGTAGTTTCCTAAGTTCTCAAGACAGTCAATCTTGTTCAGACTTTCTATAAGTAGACTGAGAAAATGATGGGCCCAAACTATGAACAGTTCAAACATATATAACTTTCATTAATGTTTTTATCCACATTCCATGAGAAGTGCCTCTCTGGCATGTACACTACCTGCTCTATAGTGTGTGTGGTTTGGAGGAGGTAGAGGGATTATTCATGCTCCTACCAGTTACATTTTTTTAAATCTTAATTTTAAGTTCCTGGAAAGCAGAGTCTAGGTCCCTTGTGCATGCCACTTTACAGCCTTTGTTATAAAAGCCTGACCAAACAATGGGAGTGACAGGTGTGGAGCTGGGTCTTGGTAGGAACGTGGTAATAGAAAGTAGTTAGAGAGTATGTGGAGGGATATTTATAGGCAAAAAAAGATCTTTTCTGAGCCAATAGAAATCATCTCCAGGATATTATGTGCCATTTAGAGATATTACACTTTATTATTCTAAATATTACACATCTTGATCATGGATTGGTAAACTTCTATAATGGGTCAGATAGTAAATATTCTAAGTTTTGCAGGCCATATGGTTTCTGTAGCAACTGCTCAACTCTGTTGTAGTAAAGTGGAAGCTGCCATTGATAATAGACAAACAAATGAGTACAGCTATGTTCCAATAAAACTTCGTGTACAAATTAGTTTATATACACCGACACTTATATATACATACATATGGGGACTGAAAAACAGTAAACTTCCACTGAATCTTTTTTCTTAAAACATTTCTCACTTTGATCTGACTTCTGACCTGACTTCAGATTCTCATTCATATGTTAAACATCTGTTTGGTCAGTGCTACCCTATGTCAAGCATTGTACTAAATACAGAAGAATAAAAAGGAAAAAGGTGGTTTCTAACTTCAAGAAGCTTGCTGGTTGGTGAAGAAGACAGGTCAATGCAGGTAAATGAAAACACTCTGTAGTATGTGCCATGATAGCTCTATGCCTGGCTATGATAGGCCAAGGGGGATGCAGAGACCTAGTAACTAACTCCTTCTTCTGAGAAAGAGATGACTGAGGGGAGTCTTTGAGAATTCGTGGAATTTAGGAGTTAGCCAGGGAAAGAAAAGGATGAAACAGATATGAATATGGGTGAGGGTGGGGCACTGGGAGAGGAGCTACAGCAGGGGACTTCATATGTCTTTCCAAAGAGCTTGCTTTTCTCCTGGGAGATAGGGCCTTGTTTGAGTAAAATGACATTTCTTCTATTAAAAGCTTCCACAGATTTCTTGTGAATTTTTTAGGTCTTTTTTGTGCTATATCACCTTCTGTCTTGTGTTATAGTTATCTTGCACTTGTCTTCCTCCTGCCTATGTTATTTAATTTCCCCAGAAAGGAGAACTCTGCCTTACTCTAGTTTGTATTGTCTCCTAATCCATACGTTCTATCTCTGGCTGGGTCTTGAGACCTGGTTCATCACTTTTCTTTGATCCCCACTCACGTCTATTCTCCCCATTGCCTTGATCCTGGCTGCAGTGTCCAAGTTGCCCATCTCAGTTTGGTTCTTAATTCCCAATACTGAGACGTCTCTTGACACATGGTGATGACTCTTGAATGATTGAGATTGACCAGTTCTATTAAAAAGAGTGTTACAAGATAAAATGACTATATTAATTTTCAACGGGTTCTTAGATTAGGTGCACAGACAATGCAAACAGTTAAGGGAGCAGGAATTCTGAAGTTTGACATTAAAAGGGCTCCTAGTGCTTTCTTTTTTAATTATGTGCCTGAAAAGTAACCAACTTGAGATGAGGAAGAAGAGTGGAAAGTCGTACTTGTGGGTTGCGTTCTATATTGTTCTGCATAATGGGAGTAGGCTGTTAAGTGTTCAACTGGTGAAAGTATGGAAGAAAGGGTTAGTGATGGTGAGCTAGATTCAGAACCTGATTTGGAGAGGAAAGGAAGCTGTGTGAGAACACAAAGAATGAAACTGAATTAATGCAACATTATTGAGTACCAACCCTGAACCATACACTGCAATGTAATTCCAATCTAGAAACTGGAGGATAATCAGAGATAGGACCATTGTGGTTAAGGAGCGTGGGTACTGTCCCCTCATCCAGAGATATAAAGCTGTCTGCAGCCTCAGGAAGAAGAGCAGTCTTTTGTTTCGGAAAAGCTCTGTAATGACCAGAAAGGTCCCTTTGCTGAAAGAAATAATCTCTGCCCATACTTTGGGGTGATAACTAATATCTCTCTAAATACACTTAGTCATGACTGTGAACTAGGAGCTGCCAGTGATGTTCTTAGACTAAGAGCTAGACATAGATGTAAGTAGTAGATCAAACAATGACCTCTGGGGGACCTAAGACTGATGGAGTTTTTGCCAGGCAAGGATAGAGTGGCAGGTGTCATTATAGCACAATTATTTGATAGGTGCTATGGACTGAATATTTGTGTCCCCCCAAATTCATAGGCTGAAGGCTAATCCCCAATGCGATGGTCTTTGGAAGTGGTTCCTTTGGAAGGGAATCAGGTCATGAGGGTAGTGCTCTCATGAATGGGATTAGAGTCCTTCGAAGAAAAGAAAGAAACTAGAGGTATCTCTCTCTCCCTCCCCTCTTGCCCCTTTCTCTCTGCCATGTGAGAACATAACTAGAAATAGCTCCTGTACAAACAATCAGATTGGCTGGCACTTTGTTCTTGGAGTTCTCAGCCTCTAGAACTGTGAGAAATAAATTTCTGCTGTGTAAGCCACCCAGTCTATGGTAATTTATTACAACAGCCCAAGAAGACTAAGACGGTTTTCAGCCCATGAGAAGGAGAGAAATAATTATTGTTTGCCTACTGTGGCCCACTTTATTTTCCAAAGAGGGCTGTCCTGCATGCTCTTCTACAATAATGAGACTTTGCCACTGTCTCATTCACAGTGGGAGAATGACTCTCCTACCCTTGACTACGGAGGGCTTGCTGCAAACAACAGGATGTGGTGGGAGTGACGGGTGTGGCCTTTGGGGCAGGTCATGGAAGAAGATGCAGCCTCTGCCTGGCTCACTGCTACACTCATACATGGGGCCTTGAGGTGCCACATCAAAATCTGACTACCCTTAGGCTGCCATGCCCTTTCCAAATTCCTGGCCCACAGAATCCATGGCATACTGTAAGAGTGGTGTTTTTATGCCACTAAGATTGAGGTTATTTGTTGTGCAGCAATAGTAACTGGGACACCTACTATGAGTCAGGTACTGTGATTAAGCTTTTATGTACATTATTTCTCTAAATCCTCAAGTCAACCCTTAAAGATTAGTCTTGTTACCTCAGCTTTCTAGATAATAAAATCAAGGAGGAGAGAAGTTAAGAAACGCATCCAAATTTATAACCATTTAGTGGAAGAACCAGGATTCACATCAATGTCTAGCCATCTCCAATGCCTGTAACCTTTAGTAATACTAAAAGTGTTTCCATGGCAATGATAAGAATTACCTGTTAATGCTAATATCCAAGATCCATCTTAATTCCATGGAATCACTTTAAACAAAAATCCCAGAAGATTTTTTTTTTAACTAGTGGGGAAGTTTGGTAATACTTTTATACTCCACCACATGAACTGAACTAAATTTTATAAATAATATTGCAGCCTTTTAGTGATGCAACTTTGGAAGACCACACCGACACAGGGTTTGGCAGAAAATAAGTGATCAATAATTAAGTGCTAAATTGAATTGGCTTTTGCAAATGATCTAACCTTCACCACTCAAGAGTGGTTCACAAATCAGCAGAGAAATCAATTAGGATTTTGCCAGAAACACAGACTCTTAGGCCCCATCCCAGGCCTATTGAATCAGGATCTGCATTTTAAATAATATCCCCAGGTGTTTCGAATGAATTTGGGGAACACTGATTCAACTGATTTTGGTACTCATTTAGGAAAACTTCCCAGCGATGGGTTAGTCTATTTGCTACTGAGTTCTCCAATGTGTTACTGTGAAAAAACTTAAAGAACTCCCAGGAAAATGATTCTACAACATGGAAATTTTGTCTTCAAGTCAGTCCTTTTGGAAGCTATAGAGGTAGACAATGTGAGCTCTGGAACCTTGTGGTTACATTCTGTGAAGATGAAAGTTAAATTCTGCTATTAGTGCCTTGCCTGGAAAATTGTTTCCTAATTTTTCCAGGCACTCCTATTGAGCAATCCCTCAAGAAGAAAGCAGTTTTATATATACAGGGTTTGTAAAGGAAATCAACAATCACCTTGCTAATTTATTTTCAAGTATGGTAGGAGGGATCTATTTAATTGATTTACCCATACGTCTTCGTAATACAGTTGGTTTATACACAGATTACGCAGATGACCTATATAGCAGTATCTGTCTGCTCATGTTATTGGAAAAGTGTTACTGAGATATTAGTGATCCCAATTTTATCTTCTAAGTAATAGCTCCAAAGTCTGTGAAATGATGACCAAAATACCTCTTCCAGGAAGTCCAGGAAAAAAAAATTCCGTTTTCTCCTTAGATTTACCTCATTTATAATTAATGAGTCTTCAGTGCTTGTCTATTATATAATTGTAAACACATGTTATTTAAAAATCCATCTGTTACCACACTTTGTCTTTAATACCAGTCTTGCATTATGCATCAGCCAGGACGGTTCAGCTAACTACTGTAGCTTAGGACACTCTATGCCTCCCAGGAGTCACATGAATGTGAGGGCAGAGGTAGGGAACAAGGGGAAGACTATATCTGGGGGGAGAGAAGGTCTTAAAGTCCTCAGAATGCTCTTTGCTTAATTAAATGACATTTCATAATCACCTTTGTCAAATGTCTCAAGCAACATCATCACTCTCCCTCAAAGAACTGCCCCTGTGGCCCCAGCCACTGAATAACCCCATAACCTACATTATCACAAGATACAAATATAAATTAGTTTAGTGTGGTTTTTATTTTTTAACTCCTTTAGTAAAAAGTCCTTTAGTGAATGACAAGTTCTAATCTCTCAGTAATCAGGTCCTATGTTTAGCAAAATTTTTTTAGCATCAATTTAACTTTCATTTACATTTATCTCTAAGAAAGAAATGAATGTCAGGCCCATTTTTTTTTCTTTCTGTCAGTTCAAATGAGGCTCAGTCAATTATCTTTATATATAATATTTCTCCCTGTACTGCAAGAATATCATCACTCCCCAGCCTTCTCTTTTCTAGACTAGATAATTCCAATTGCTTTTATCTTTTCTCACAGGTGTCATTTTCCTTCCTTTTAATCATCATTATGCCTATCATCTGAGCTATATTACACATGTTATTTTATTTTTGATAGATGTAGAACTCAATAGGAGATGCTATATTTCGTAGGGTTATGGAGAATAATGGAATGATCACCTCCTTGGGATTCATTCAATAAACATGAATTCTATATTATCTATACATTTTTTGTCATTTAAAGAAATAACTTTAACCAGGTGCAAAACCGAATTCCATAGTGTGAATAATATTAATACTTATATCATTTAGGGCTGTAAGGACTGCACTAAGAAGGTTCCAATTCAGATAAATTTTTGAACTGGGTGAATAGCAATGTGGCAGAAATATGTTGAATTAAGATCAGAAGTCCCAGCTCTTTAATTAATGAGCTCTGTGACCTTAGAACTAGTACGTTAAGACTACCTAAAGTACATCCAGTGTAGGCCACGTCAACAAAAGTGCAACGTGGGCCTCCTGCCCTGGGTAGCTCATACCTGGAATAGTTTGTTCATGATCCCTTTTGCTAGCATCATGGATAGGCTGGAGTCTGCCCAGAGACCAGCTCCTAGGAGCAAAGATTGCATCCTAGCCATCCTTGTAGCCTCATATATAATCCCTGACATGTATCAAGTGCTCACTAGAGTATTTGAGAAAAAAAGTAATAATTTTATTAACTAGAGAGTTAACAGTCTGGCAACTAGAACATCTGAGTTCATGGAGAGGCTGCATGATAAATAAGGGACCTAATAGAGAAAATTTGTATATCATAAAAAAGGAATATTTCTCAAATTTTCTAGATAATATAAATGATGTTTTTAAAATAGAGTTTTCCAAAAACAACCCAAGATACAATGAATCAAAGTTGGTGGTGGTTGGGAGAGGAAGGGTCTGGGAATCTGTATTTTTTTAGAAGCCTCTCTGAGGCGTCTTATGACCCACTGACACTGAGGACTGTGTCCTATTTCAGAAGTCTCTTCCAGCTTTCAGTGTCTATGTTCTAAGATACCTTTTTTTTCCACCAGGGGCCCAGTTTTCCACAAGGGCAGGTCTTGCCCTGCTGAATTTTAAAGTTCCTGCCAGCTCTGTCTTCCAGGAGCCCATTTCTCCTGGTGTCTTCCATGCCTCCCAGTGGTGTTCCTTTTTCTGTGCCAATAGCCTCATTGTACCACGTGGGAGTTCATGTCTTCCTCTGGGATATTTCCCACCTGGATCTGTTCTTCCTACAGAGTGCCTCCCAACTGGCCCAGACTTTCTCTTTGCCTCAAAATGCATGTGTCCTAGGTGTCATTCCTTAACAAGGTAACAAGTACACTTTCATAGAGATCTTATGGAGATTATAATATCTCTTTGGCTTACTGATAGATATTTTGTGGTTCCTGTTAAATCTTATTATAAAGCACAGTGTTGGGCTCCAATCCCAGGAGCTACATATTTTTCATGCTTAATTTTAGTTTTAATTCATTGGCCTAAGTTTAAGACCTGAATTATCAAATTGGAATTCCAGAAGAATAACACACTTATCTATTATGAAATAAGCTATTCTTTACACAGAAAGATACATGCTATATAGAATATTTAGACATTACTTGATCAGATCCCTTTTTTATTTATGCCAGGGAAGGGTAGAGATTTCCAGGTTTTTAGGGGTCAAACGAATGCCTCCTAGATTTTTCCCTTATTTGCTATTTCATCCAAGAAGCCATGAGGAAGAAATTAAAAACTCATCAACAAACCAGCATGAAGGCTGGGATGCTGGAAGCTTTCATCTGCTAAATACTATGCTCCCGTGTAACCCCTTTTGAACTCTTCTTCTGCTCAGTAGATTAATTTGCTGCTGATTTGGTTCTGAGCAATGGGGATTCTTGAGAGGACAGCTGTCTATATAGCCAGTGAGCAAGAATGTGGGTACTTAAGCAGGGTGTGTGTCAGCACCCCAGACAGCTGATATGGTAGAGCATTCATTGGCTTCCCACTGGGGCCTGAGAAAATCAAAGGTTTGGCCAAACTACCTCAATCAGCTCTCTCTCTGTTCCTATCACTTTGTCATTTCTCTCCTGGCATGCAGAAAACTTGTTTATTTGTTTATTGTTTGTCTGATTCTCTGTACCACAGTGTAAACTCTAATAGGCAGAGTTTGCTCTCTTCCATATCTCTAGTATTTAAAACAGTGTGTAATGCATAGTTGGTGTTCAATAACTATTTGTCGAATGAACAAATGAATGAGTGAACCCTTTCATACAAATTCTAACATGTGGACTTGTCTGAATCACTGGATATTTGCGATACACACTGTAAGGCATGGTACTAGTTCATACTGGATTTACCACTGTGCTTTGCTCTGTCGTGGCTATCTCTGACACAATACAAATTGAGACGGGGATAAGTAGCAAGGGTGTGGGGTGGAAAAAAGTTCAGAAGGAGGAGCTAGGCTCTGTTATACCCATCTCATGGCAGGGCCAAGGCATCCAGACCACTGTCTCTCTGACTTTCTCTTATTTCCTGGTATTCTAGATCAGTGTGTTTTACACTTTCACTATCGAGTTCCCTCTGTTCTACTCCCATGACTTCACCTATCTCTATTCAAATTTCCATTCATCTTCTGATGTATAAAGTTGTTTTAAGCAACTGCTCCATGGGACCTCAAATACAACATCCTCAACATGGTTCACTTGATATTGCTGGCTTCACACCTGCATTTCCCTCCCAGTAGCCTCTATCTCAGTGTCCTGCCAGTTTTTCATTGAAGAAACCCTGGAGTTATCCTACATCCTTTTTTTTTCTTCTTCACATTCAATCACCAAGATCTAATCTATTTCCTACGTAGTTTTAGCATTTATCATTGTCTTCTTATCCTCATTTCCACCATTTAGTCCAGGCCACCATCATCTCTTATTCGGGCTGTTGTAATAACTGGTCTTTCTCCTTCCACTGTTGTCCTGCCCCAGTTTGTTACCTGTAGGATGTTCCTGGGCCTGTGAGGCCTTTCTGGATCTGGCTCTTGCCTACCTTTCTGGTCTTAGCTTATACCACCTTCATCCTTTCAATCTACTCTGCAGCCACCAGGGTCTTCATTGAGCTTTGTGACCTTCAGTCATACTAGAGCTGTATTCTTTGGTTCTTTGACCAGCTAAGTCCTACTCACTCTCCTTATGACAGCTTGAAGGGTTTCGCAGAATAGCCTGCTTTGATTCCCCAGTCTAGCTAGACTGTCCTGTTAGATGCTCTTCTAACATTTCATGCTTCTCTTTTGATATCACTCATTATACTTATAATTACTAGCTCAGTACTTGTCTTCCTCACTAAAGTGTAAGTTCCATTGCTTGACACATAGTCAGTGCTATGTGATGTTGAAAGAATAAGTACTCTCCCCCTTTCCTTCCACCATTGATTTATTCCCAAATTTATGAAATGTTATATTTTGGGGGAACTCTGGACCCTAAAAGTCCACCCGAATCCATCCCTTTTGTTCTGTGGCATTTTGCATAAACTTCTATTATAGCATTTATTGCTTTGCACACTCATTTTTTGGTCACAGGTCTGCTTTTCTAGACTGTCAGCTTCTTGGGAGCAGGCCCACATGTTATTTATCTATATATGCCTGGTACAATGTCAGCAACATCAGAGATGTTCAATAAAATTTTGCTACATGGACATATGAAGGAATTTCCCTGAGAATGGAGAGAATAGAAGAATGTTTTATTTTTAGTCTACTGGTTTCTTCCTTTTCAAGATACTGAAAGTCCTTAGAGGCTATGATTTTAAATAACTGAAGAAATTCTTATCTGTTTCTTAAACCTTGAGAATTCAGTCTTTTTCTACATATTTGTATTACTCTAAATAAGGAACATGAATATTCTTTCACTCCATCTTCTTCTTTTTTTTTTTGTTTCCAAAATTGCTTGAATTAGAACCTCATTTGTATAGACGAGTAGTTTATTGGAATGTTTTGCTTCTTGGTGAAACCAAAGTAGAACAGGCTTGGTTATTAAAGGTATTTTCAAAGGTCCAGGATGTTAAAGTTGTTTTCTTTCCAAATGAATTCAGAAATGTTTTTGATTCCACCTTGCCAGTCAGTCAATGCCAGTCAGAGCTTGAAAGCAGTGGTGGCTCAGTTTTGATCTCATTTATAAAACACAGGTGAGTCTCAGCTTTTCCGTCAACAAAACAACCTTGACAAATCAGAGCGGTTTCGAATTGTAAGGTTTCTTCAGTAATGTTTATTCCAACCTCCCGTATTTAACATAGGACACTAAGGCCTTGAGGGGTTAAGTGAATTGCTTTTGGCCACAACCTGATTAATAGCATTAATGCTACTGGCACCCAGGTGTCCTAATTTCTAGTTGGATAGCCTTTTTCTCTAGATAGCCTTTTTCTCTAGACCACCGCTTCCACTATGTGGACTTGCCTTTACAGAGGCAGGTGGTGACTGTGAGAGAATGTTGGAACGACTGTTCTTAACATCAGTGTCTTTGGAAATAACACCCCTATCCTCTTCTAGCAAACCAGCAATTAGTCTCAAGTGTTTGGAAACAAAATGACTATCTCTAGTAGAAATGATGCCTGAGATTTACCAAGGAAAAGCAGAATGTCCTTTCAAATGCTCCCTTTCCTTTCTCTCTCGCTCTCTGTCACACAGCCCCCATATATCATCCTTATTCAAAGGGTCAGATTATAATAAATCTGAAAGCAAACAGTGCCCTGTTTGTTTTGCAGTGTTTATTTAATTGACTAGGTCTTTACATTTAAATCTTAGGTGGTGGTTATTTAGGATAAATTGTGATGGGGAATTCATGCATGGATGACAGGGCTTGCTTTACAGCACCAAGATAAATGCCACACTGAAACAACGTCTTAAGGTCAGGTAGGCTGAAGTACGTAAATGGTAACAGATTTACATTTCCATTTTTATAAAACCCTGGTAATAAGGAACATTTAAGGCCTAAAATATCACACTCAGCAATGAAGACATTAATTTTGCTTATACAACACTATTCACGCTCGCAGGATTTCTGACAGTTTCAGGAACCCATGAGAATTAAGAGACCTCTAGCAAATGAATGCACATCAATAAAATACCCTTAGTGAGGCTTTTTTTTTTTTAAAAAAAAGCTGATCTCATATTTTCTTCTTAAAATCACTGTCAGTGAAGATGGTATGTGCAATGTTTTACAATGACTTTTTGATGTTTTCTTCCTGTTCTGAATATTCTCTTTGTACTTTTGAAATCAATAGTGCTGTAGAGTTTTACCTGTTCTTTAATATTTCAAAAGCCCTTTCCTCAGAGCCCATCTTTTCACACTTAGAGTTTAGTAAGCCTTGACAAACGCTTGCATTCCATGTCTTCAAGGAACACGAAGGATTTCCCACCACTCCAGTTTGCTTTTAGAAGGTGAGGCATTTAAAAATGGCTAACCATATACCAGGATCCACATCATTTCTAGAGAACTTGATGCCTTTTTTTTATTGTTGATATTATTTTAAATGAACGATAAAAGCTCCACAATACCTTTTTAATAGTCTCATAAATTTACATCAGTGACATAAAGCAAAGATTCTTCTCCATAAGGAGAGACTGATGAAGCAAAGTAGATAAAAGAATCAAACAGGATCAAATGATAGCCACTTGCTGAAGATTATTCTGCTATCTGTCTGGATCTATCATATTATAGGCAGTAAATGCCATTATGAATTTAAATAAAAGTCATTGCTCACACATACTTGAATGGAAATGAAAGGGAGCAGTTTGGTATATCTCTCTGTGGGGACATGACATTTAAAAGCAATCAAGTTCATTTCTTTGACAATGACATCTCTTCTTGATCAAAACTAAAATGAGTCCTGTCTGTTCTGTGCTGGGTAACAAGACTGCATGGGGAGTTAGCACAGTCTAGTGATAAAATAAGAGAACCAGACTTAAAAACTAAGAGGGTCATGCATTTTGTAATGAGACTGATAGCTAATATTTATTTTGTACTTACTATGTATTTGAACATCCATTAGTGCATTTAATCTTTGTTGTCATCTTCTGACATACATACTACAGTTACACTCCATTTTACAAATGAGGGAACTGAGGCAGAAAGTATCAAATAACTAGCCCAAGGACACCTAGTTAATAAATAGAGGAGTCAGAATTAGATGTCTAGTATTAGATTTCTCTTATTATATAATACCTTGTGGATGCCTTGTGGATAAGGATATTGGAATATTTTGGGTTCTAGAGTCAGAAAAAAACTGGGTGTGAATCCCAATTTTTTCATTTACTAGGTGTTTGGTTTGGATAAATTTCTTAGCATTTCTCAGCCTGAGTTTTCTTATAATAATATCCAAACCAAAGGTTGTTTTGAAGATTAAGTGAAATTATATATATAATATGTATATAATATCCTTAAGAATGTAAGTACTCGGTAAATGTTCTTTCTTCTGTTTCTCTTTTCTCTTTATCGCTTCTTTCTTGTCTTTCTTCTCTTCCTTCTCTCTCCCTTCTTTTTGTTATACTCCACATTACTGAACTTATCTTTTCGTTACATCATCTCGTGATCAAAGGAAGTCAAGTATTACCAGCGTAAGCCTTGACCCCCACCTTGACTCTGTTAGGAGTTTCCTGAATAACATTGGGAATATATTTGAGGGTCTCTATTTCCATTTATCCAGCTGTGAAAAGGCATTGGGTCTTCCTCATTTGCATGAAAAAAGAGTATGTTAGCAGTTGATCCAGAGCTTTGAAGATGAAAAGTACCCTGTAACTGCTTGCTGCTATAATTAATTCATCTGTGCTTCAAATGAGCTCTTTCTTAGAGATGAAATTACCATTGTTTTCATATATTTTCTTTTTCTTATACTATTCCTACCTTTCCCATTGTCATACTCTACCCTACCCCCAATTCTCAGGCCTTTCATATTTAAATGCCATTGCAAGGTGACAGATTGAAATTTTCTCTTTGTATTCTAAAGTTGTGTACATTGACCTTTTAGAGTAAAGCTGGCATTTTGAAATTAGGCTCAAGAGCTATTAGAATTGCTTTTATGAATCATGGCTGAAGGTAGATTTGGTCTGGAAGGTTATCCATGCTAATTTTCATCTGGGAAGTCAACTGTCTAGACCACAAATCATTCTTTCATTCATTACATCCATTAAACATCTATTCTGTGCCAGGCACTATATTCAGTTCTGTGGATATATGACCTAGAAATGAGTCAGGAAGGAGCCTACACTCTGGCAAGGGAGATAGACTTGTAATGATAGTAAGAGGTATTTACTGAGCACCTACTTAAAATGCCAGGCTCCTTGCTTATAATGCCTCATTTAGTTCTCACAACAAGTATCAAATAAGGAAACAGAGGCTCAGAAAGGTTAAGTAATGCACGTATCATTTGAGTCAGTAGGTGGTAGAACAGGATAAAAACCCAAACCGTCTCATGTTAAAGTCCATCTTTCCACTATTCTTTGCTGCTTCATGAGTTAACATACTATTTTGATTGATGCATGAGTGCAACCAAGGTAACCAAGACATGGTAACTGGGTTTGAGACTGTAACAACAGCCATATCCTATTTATATTTGACCTTGATTGTGACCACCTTCACTTCCTAATGTGGGTGATTGACAATCGTAGAATGACACCTGCTGAAAGGTGAAAATATACTTCAGCCCTTCTGTCCTAATTAGCTATTTCTGACCAATGCCATCATCAGGGTCCTGGCAGAGGGCAACTCATTAAAGGTAATGCTTCTAAATAAAGAAAAAATTATAGGAATGGGTGGGAAGTGCAAATTTTGATTTAAGAATTATTTTTGTGACAATCAAAGGTTAAGTGATAGCCAGGATTTAGAATCATTTTGAAGTTGGATCTGGGCTTAAATAGGAGGCCTCTTTTTATAATTTTCCCTTCTTCAAGGAGAAAACAGTGTTTATTATCATAGCCCATTGCGTGGCACATGGTTGTCATTCAAAACATACTTGTTCAATAAATAAATGAATGAATGTATGCAGTGTCAAAATATTTTCCTGAATCATAGTTATGTGTGATGTCCATGCTTATCCTATACCGTCTGGGAGTTTTGGAATACTTTGGGAATAGCTGTGTAGACAGTAAGGTGAACCTTTGTAAATTTTTGAATGGATACAAAGATGTCAAACTTATGTCAATGTATTTGATTTAGCAGGCTATTTACTTAGCAGCATAGTGTAATGTTTAAAAGGATGTGCTCTGAACTTAGGCATTTTGGGTTTAAGTCCTAGCTCTCTTTTATTTACTGGGTGACTTTAGACAATTTACTTATCCTCTCTAAATCTATTTTCTCATCTTGTAAGGTGGGAATAGTAATCATATTTTCCTCATTGTGGTCAAAGGAGAGAGTGTATATACAGTAAAATATTCATTGTTGTCGCTATTGTTATTATTATTATTTGAGCTGTTCGTTAAAGTAGGGACTAAGGCAAGGATTCCATAGCACAGAGTTTAAAAAGAAAGTTCAGGAAAAATGTGTAGTTGTGTCTGATATGAAATTGGGTCAGTCTTGGTCTGAGAGGCAGAGCCAAAATGGGATTAAATGTGTAAGAATTTTATTAGAGAAAATATCTGTGTAGGAAAAATGGGAAGATTGCTGGCGAAAGCTAGGAGAGCCACAAGAGTGATACCAGACATTGGTGTGAAGACAAGCAGTGAAGGAGAGAAGGAGGGACTGCTGGGTGGATGTGCCCTTGACTTCCCTGTGATGTGAGGAGAGGCTCAGTAAGGCTGTGTGTCAATGTCAGCTGTCAGCGGAGCCCTCATCTCCTAGGAATAGACCTGCCTTAGTATCCCTGCCACCTTCAGTTATGGGCTGGGAGGAGCTCCAGCAGATATGCAGCATAGAACTCAGAACCCTGTAGTAGGGGCCCTTGGTCAATTATTTTCTCTGTGTTTGGAAATCTGCAAGGCCCATTCTCATCGTTGCCACAGAGATTAATTCAATAATTCAATTTCTATGTACATAGAATTACTTTGCTAGAAGTTGTGGGAAATACAAATATGGTAGTATCCCAAGAATGGAAAAACAAGCACCACATGTACTCACCATCAAATTGGTATTAATGGATCAACACATAAGTACACATATAAGAACAACATTTATTGGATGTCGGGCAGTGGGAGGAGGGGACAGGTATATGCATACACAAAGAGTGCATTGTGCACCATCCGGGGGATGGACACGCTTGAAGCTCGGATTTGGGGGGGGCAAAGACAACATATGTAACCTAAATATCTGTACCCCCATAATATGCTGAAATAAAAAAAATTGTCTAAAAAAAAAAAAAGACATATTTCTGCTGCCCAGCCACATGTAACTCAACCATGAAGCAGACTTTATTTTGTGCCAAATGAGGTATAGAAAAAGAGGGCCTAAAAGAGCAGAGAAACAACCTCTGAGCTGAGTTTTGCTTTGAAGAATAGGCGAGGCTTGATGGAAGTGGAGAGTGGCCTTGAGGCTGTGTCAGACTGAGAGAATAACATGAGCAAAGGTGTGAAGGAGGAAAACATGAAGCTCACACGAGGAAACTGTTAACTCAAGGTATCCATATATGTGGTTGAGGGTGGTTGTTATATTAGATGTGGGTTGAAAGTTGGACATAATTTAACAAGTAGTCTGGAGCTAATTCATAGAGCCCTTTGAATATGAAGCTATAAGGAGTTCAAACAACTCAATAGCAAAAACCCAAATAATCTGATTGAAAAATGGGCACAAGAGTTGACTAGCCATTTCTCAAAAGAAGACATACTAATGGCCAACAGGTATATGAAAAAATGTTCAACATCACTAATCATCATAGAAATGCAAATCAAAACCACAACACAATATCATCTCACTCCAACTAAAATGACTTTTTAAAAAAATACAGGGAATAAAAAATGCTGGTGAGGATGTGGAGAAAGAGGAACCCTTGTAGACTCTTGGTAGGAATGCAAATTAGTACAACCACTATGGAGAACAATTTGGAGGTTCCTCAAAAACCAAAAAATAGAACCACCAGTTGATCCAGCAATTCCACTACAGGGTTTATACGCAAAATAAAGGAAGTCAATATATTGAAGAAATATCTGCACTCCCATGTTTATTGTAGCACTATTCACAATAGCCAAGATTTGGAATCGACCTAAGTGCCCATCAATGGATGAATGGATAAAGAAAATGTATATATACACAATGGAATGTTATTCAACCTTAAAAAAGAATGAAATCCTGATATTTGTAGCAACGTGTGTGGGACTGGAGGCATTATGGTAAATGAAATACAAGCACAGAAAGACAAAGATCACATATTCTCACTTATATGTAGGAGCTAAAAAAGTAGATCTCATGATGATAGAGAGTAGATTGGTAGTAACCAGAGGCTGAGTAGGGTGTGGGGAGGGGAAGAAGAGGTTGATTAATGAGTACAAATATGCCGCTTGATAGAAGAAATAAAATCTAGTGTTCTGTAGATCAGTAGGGTGACTATACTTAATAATAATCTATTGTATATTTCAAAATAGCTAGGAGGGAGTAATTTTGAATGTTTTTAGCACAAAGAAAAGACAAATATTCACGCTTGTGTATACCAATTACCCTGATTTGATCTTTACAAATTATATGAATGGATTAAATTATCACATGTACTGTGAAAAAGTAAACTTTATTTTAAATGAAACCATTGAAGGTTTTTAAGTAGAAGACATAATCACATGAGAGTTTTAGGAAGAAATCTCTGTGGTAGCAAACAAAATATACAAAAAAAATGATGTCAAGAGGCATGGCTTATAAAGACAGCTACAATGGTTCAGATGAAAAGTAATGAGAGCCAGTTCTAAGGGACAATAGGTGTGGGAGAGGAGGTTAAGAGACATGTCAAAGATAAAGGAAGCAGAATTTGGGGACTAGACTTTGGGGAAAGAGAGAAAGAAGTTGAGACCCACTCTGAGGTTTTCTGCTTGATGGTCTGAGTATTAGGATATCATCACCAGAGAGGACATAAAAAAGTAGAAATAAGTTTTGTAGAAGGTGAATTCTGCTTTGACAGGTTGAATGTCAGGTATTTTCCTAAGATTCATGTAGAATGGCAGAAGTTTGTAAATGAGTATCTAGAATTCAGGATTAGGTCAGGTTTAAGGCTTATAAAGGAAATGGGTCTGGTTTCCTAGTATAAATAAAAGCGTGAAAGGAAAAGAAGACTGAAGTTAAAACCCTGGGGAATTATATGTGTCATGGAGGTAGGTGGAAAAAGCGTAATCCAGAGAACCAAAAAGAGCTTTGGAGAGTGCAGGGCTTAGGACAGTGTACATGCAGTTAATTGTAAGTTGTGACCATGGTGACTGATTAATGAGCACCTACTAGGTGTCATGTCCTATTCTCTGCAAAGATAAGCCAGATGAAGACTAATAGAGACCGATATATTTGGAGGCTAAAAGATATTGGTGACCAATAACAGAGTAATTTTAACGCAATGGTGGGAGCGAAACAGACTACAAAGAGAAACTAAAAAGGAAATGATGAAGGAAATTTGTTTTGGAAAAGTGTATAAGATCACAGAAAAGTGCATAGTATATTTAACATGTCACCAAATGATATCTCTGAAATATTTTGCAGAAGTAACCCAGAAAATAAGGTCTAATGTATGTGTGCTTATTTATGTACACATATACATATTGATCTGTTGTGCTGTATTAGGATTTGCTCTGCAAAGTTGTCCATATTGCTAAATGTTCAAAAGAGCTGCAATGTAGACATTTTTACAGGCAATCGGTCTATTGCCATTTTAAAATTTAAGAATATAAATAATTGATATTTATTGACCACCTATTATGTGAAGTATATTCTATTATGGTCCCCTCTTTATAGATAAGGAAACTGGGGCTCAGAGAGGGTACTTGTCTAAGGTCACCCAGCTACTAAATGGCAGAGCCAGGATTAAAAGATAAGTGAGGCAACATCAAAGAGTGGTTTAAAGAATGAACAATGGAGCCAGACAACTTGGATAGGAGACCTGGGACTTTAATACTTTATAACTCTGTGTCTTTGGCATATCACGAATCCTTTCTGTGGCTGACTTTTCTCATCTGTAAAATGTAGATAATAATAATAATATCTACCTTGTGGGTTATTGTTATATATGTACCTGGCACATAGAAACACTTTAAAGGCATGTTATTATCTGGTTCTAGAGTCGAAACTTTAGCCACTGGGCTATGTTGTTTCCCACAGAGTCTAAGAAAATACATTTGTGTACTGGAGTTGAGAATTGCAGAGGAAGGTACTTGATTTTCTCCACTTCACTATAAATTTAGGTTGTATTTTTAGCCCTTGTCCCCAAGTTATTAAACATACATGCAGTAGTAGCTTACGTTTGGTCATAGTGATTCTATACTAGGTCAAGTACTTCTATAGTCATTTTATATAATGGGTTTGTTTGTTTGTTTAGTTTTGTCATTTTAAAGATTTTCCTGGGGCTACCTGTTTTCCCAGTAAATATAGAACAAAGTACATTTTATCCAAATTGAAATTCCAGGACAACAGTCCATTTGTACTTGAAGACATAGGAAAAATATAGAGAAGAGTAACCACTTATAATGGCAAAAGAGAACATAAGAATGCTAGAATTCAAACTAAGAAATTAGACATTTTAAGTCAACTAAGTAGTTCATTCAGAATTGGGGAGTTCAGAGAAAAGAAATAAGTGAAATATATTACTTACATTTTTAATTGGTTGCATTTGTGTTATGAAAAAAATGAAAAATAAGTAAACTAAATTTCCAAGATAAAAAGAGGCAGCAGAAGCTACATTTGCGGCCTATTCCCTTATTATGAAGAAATGGTCTCTTGATTATTATGTGACTTTGGGTACGAAGCCATATATGCTCAAAACTGGCTTTGAGAGAGAAGAAAATCGGCTCATTTTAGATTTAATCAGAATGTGAAATGCTAGCTTCCTTTTTTAATAGCAAGATATTCCATAATGTTGGTTCCTCAAATAAGTTATTCCCATTACTTGTCTTTGCAATGAATCCCATCAAGGATAAATATTGTTTTCTCAAAGCCACCCAGACATAATTCACACTTCTCACACGTTCCCCCTCCACCCTCTCCCTATCTCCACCAAGTCTTAGGATATATTTTTTGATATAAGTCTTTCAGTTACAGACATGATGGTAAGACTCAGACATGCTTCCTAATTTTAAAAATCTCAGCATTCCTAAATCTATAGAACTTATAGAACTTTGGTATCTACTAATATGATATCATTTCAGTCTAAAGCGACCCCTCAGGAAAGAAGAAAACTGTGCTGTTAAGTCGGGGCTGATGGCAGAGAGTCTGAGGTATCCTTCTGTGGTGGAGGATGAGAGGCGAGGTGGCTCTATTTGGCCCACCTGTGAAGGTTTCCTGGAGCTGGGGCTGATAGAAGGGGTGTTTCTTACCTGAGGTTGAGAGAACATTGAAATTAAGAGGCCGTACAAAGGGGACAATCAAATGGGAAGCCTGATTAGGTATATATGCCAGGAAAAAGATTCACTTGGGTCATCAAACAGAGGGCCCTGAGCAGTCTCTGATAAGATCAGTGATGAGACGGTCTGAGAGAGGGAGGTCTGAAGCAGTGGGTTAGAGGAGTAGGGAGCAAGAGTGTCTGGGGAGAGCTGTGGAGCAGTGTGGTGCAGTTGGGGGACTCATTGCAATTGCAGGGACCTTAAGAAAGGCAGAGAATTTGAGTAGCTGAGAAACTTTAGAATGCAAAGTACAATTGGGATAAGAACTCAAGGTCTGTAGTTGTGAGTGCAGGGCCAAAGTTAGGCCTCATTGCTACTTAAATGCACTCAGAACACAGCACATAGGCAGTCTAAGCTTGGAATCACTGACTATAAATGAAAGAAGAGACCTTGAGTATATAGGTTATAATATAGGTGTCACAGTGAAACTGGCTTTATATCTTTTTTCTAAGACTTAAAAAAAATTAAGACATTTTCTTAACTAGTTTTATGTGTGTGTGAGAGAGAGAGATTTGAGCTATTTAACTAATTGTCAAGGTACTTCCCTACACTTTGCTTATATGGAGAAAAAAATCTTAAACCTAGTTGCTCAATATTTCAAACTCTAAAGGTGTGCTCAGGTAGACACTCTGGCCAGCCTCAGTTATGTTCTGGTCAGGAGACCTCCTTAATGATGCATAATTTAGGAGTTATGCCCTCATTGCCTTGAAACTGATTTGTCTCTGGGTGAATTTCTTTAGCTCTATTCTTCCAATAGTGGACTCAGTGAGCTCTTGCATAGCACCAAGGGGAAATGTGTTTAAATCCAGCTCTGGGGTGGATTAGTTGACGTGGCATCCCTCTGATCCTGTGCCAGATGTCTATCCCCAGCTGGCAAAGCTCTCCGCCTTCTTTTCAGTGGTTGTTGTCAACGCTGAGCTTCCTGCCAGCAGGAGCTGGTCTCTCCTCAATGGAGGGCAACATGCCCTCAATCAGCATTTAGATTCTTGTGTGAAGACATTCATGGATAAAACGCCCCACTGCTTCTCATCTGCCTTCTGTTTTTGGAATTTCCCAGACATCTCCTGAACTGTTAGGCTTCTGTGTGTGGCCGCTGTGGGGTGGGGTGGGGAGCTGATATAATGCAGAGGGGCCACGGGGCACGGAGCCTGAATGTTTACAGACCTTGTTCCCATATATCTTCAAGTGTCAAGAAGGGGGCTTATGGTGCTTGGCATGTGGCCCAGAAGGTTGCATTGAAAAGGGCATATGGGTTGGAAGTTTTCCTTTCTTGGAAACAACACAATGGCACGGTTAAGAGTGTAAACTCTAGAGCCAGAGAGCCTGGGTTAGAATCCCAGTTCTATCAGCCGCTCACACTGGGGTAGATGAATTGGCATAGTCTCTCAGTGATATTGGGCTAATTATATAACCTTTACATATTTTACATTTCTCGTTTGTAAAATAGGAATAACAGCAGTATCTTTTTCACAGAGTTCTTATGAAAATTAAATGAGCTCTTTGTAAAGTCCTTGCAACAGTGCCTGGCACTTGGTAAATATTATATAATTGTTTAATAAATAAACTAGGTTTATATCCCCCAGGTTTAGTGGCATAAATACCAAACATTGATTAATAGAGATGATAAAGGTAAAGTATTATCTGTAATTACCATTTATTGGCTGCTTACCATCATCTAAATACTATGCCAACCATTTTATGTCATGATAATGAATATGTTTGTAGGATTTGGCATCTGCCAGGCACAATTCCAAGCCACTTTACCTACTTTACTCTTTTGTTCCTCATAGCAACCCTGACAGAGTACATATGTGTCATTATTATGATCATAATCCCCATCGTTCTCATGAGGCATGACGATGTTAGATAATTTGCCCAAGGACCCACAGCCAGGAGTAGAACCACATTTTAAATCCAGGCAGGATGGTTCCAGAATCTGTGCTCTTAACCACGATACACATCACCTCTCACAGAACCCGTCTTCACTCATCACAGCATTTGATAAGGACATATTCTTATTAGCCTCATCATACAGAGGGCAACACTAAAGTTTAGAGAAGTTAAGCAAGTTATTTAAGTTCACACAGCAAGTAGGTGGGGGATACTTGGATTCAAACCAATTTGCTAAAAATACAGAGTCAAATTAAGATAAATCAAGAAAATCTCATGTCTGAGTATCCCAAAGATGGGGGTGGGGAGAGGAAAAGGACAATAGGACAAAATATTTGTTATCAGGGCCACTATGAAAAATTGAAGGTGTGGAACACGTGGATAAGCTTAAGGACCTTCCAGAGAAGTGTAGTTATAAAAACTCATCAAGAAATTATTTCCATTTTTAGCTACTTTTGCCACAGGTCTAATTCTGTCTTCGAGGGAAGTGTATTTCCTCAGAGAACATTTTAAAAAGCAGCAGAAATATGTTCGATATCTTTGAAAAAAATCTGAGTGCAAAATTGTATGACAACTTCTAGGTAAAAATATTCAGCCATATGGAAAAATCCCTGGAAGGAAATATAAAGTAATGAAAATACTTGCTTTCTCGAGGTAGTGAAATTGTGAATTATAAAATATTTTTCTTTTAATATTGCTATTATTTGATAATTAAAGAAGATAATTTAAAAAATTAGTCCATCTTGTCAATATTGATCTAAGGTCAATGTTCCTATTTCAAGACCATGTCCCTGGCCTACCAGAGTGAGCTCTAATCTCTCCCTGACTTAACTGATGTGCACTTGGTTACCAGATCCATGTGAACTTTGCACTTCTTTGACTCTACATTTTCATTAGTGTCATCTACCTGATTTGTAGTGTCCTCTGTTTTATTATTTGCACATCTGCGTACTAGCCACCATAAAGCCTTCTTTCACCAATACCAGCTTGAAGTGATCTTTCCTCCTCTGAACTCTTTTTATCTATAGCTGTCATTTGACATATGTGGCCTATTACATGTCTATCTTCTCTGCCCTTCTAGATTGTAAGTTTCTTGAGATCATGGTCTCTGCTGAACTCTTTGTGTTTTCATGATACCTTACAAATTGTAGAGGAAATTCTCAATATGGCTCTGTTGATGGAGATAACAATGAGTCACGAACAAGGAAGAGCTCTCTTCATCTTACTTTAAACCTTCAGGAGTATATCCAGCACTACATTGTGCCTCTATCTTTAGGGATAAAAGAATTTTCCAAAATATAGAAATGTCAGAATTGAAAATGGTCTAACATTTCAATGAATTCATTGTAAATTATGTCTCTTGGTAATTTTAATTTATCCTTAGAATCAGAAACATAGTGTATAACATTTTTGTTCAAATCATCTATGGATTTGTATGAACAAATGTAAGTTTTATCATCCTAAATAGATTATCTTGAGATGGCCTGAAGTCCAATGCAGCATTTCTAGTGCTTTGTGTTTGCTTTAGCCTTTTGTGGAATTGCCTTCCAATTTTATATTTTAACAAAATTCATCAGCATAATCTTGCTTTGTGATCTTTAAACATGGTATAGAAAATCATAGTTTAGGGACAAGTTTTTCCAAAGGAGGAAGATGAACTTAATTAGGTGACATTTATGTCCTGTAAGCGTGGTGCTACAAGATTATTAGGGAGCCCAAGAATAAAAATTAGAAACTTGACTAAACTATTTCTATTTAGTTTATCTTTTCTCTGTTTCTTTTGTTTTCAACATTTTGTCCAAAAAAGTGCTTTCAAAATTATATATGCAAAACAAAGAAAAAGACCCTCGTACCTCTTTTAGCCAGATTTGATAGTATAAATATCCATATATAGGTCAGTATGTTTTAAATTTTCTTTTTAAACTTCTAGAGCTTTGTCTACTTGGTCACAACTCAGTGTGTGGATGACTTAGACCATGCAGCTAGTTCAGACTTAGCTTCCTTTTTCAACAAAATGTCCTTTTGATTGTCAAATTACTTATCCCTGTTGAAGAGTCTGTCTCAAAACTGGAAAACAGAGATGACTTTCTCAGTTCTCCAATGAGGGGACCTATATGTTGGTGCCAATCGACCAGCACTTCACTTCTCTGAGATGTAATGAAAACTATTCTTTGTGTTTCACTTTAATGGGAAAATAAATGGTCCAAAGATTGAAAAATAAATGACATTGAAAGAAAAAGGCAGGTAATTTAAAGGAAAAAAGAAAGAAGGAAGGAATGAAGAGAGCTGTTGTTGGGAATATCTAACTGGAATAGTTTTATAACATTCATTTATATTTTAGCATTGCCTCCTAGATTCCATGTTCATATTCAAATATAATCTGTATTATACATAAGCTCCCTTATTAAATCTTCCTTTTTGTTTTTAGAAAAATGCTGCATATACAGAGGGAGGAACTCTATGTGAAATAGATGCCTATGACAGTTTAGCCTAGGAATATAGTATTCAACATCATTCTCAAGATGAAAGAAATTAGTTCATAGTTAACATTGGTTGCCTTGTCCTTAGTTTCTCGATTTTTGCACACTCGAGGTTTCTCTAAATTCCAAGCCTTTGAGAATCTGAAGAAAAAGAAAACTGTATTAATGGATGTTTGATACAGTCAGAACTGAACCTAGAAAGGTAATCTCTAAAGGCATTTCAAAGAAACAGTAGAAAAGAATGTTAATTTCCATGTAAATGTATTCAGAGGTCTAGGCTTTTCAGTCTTCCAAGGTGTAAGAATTAATTACCAGTTTTCAAGAGCAAAATTTATTCACAGTAAGAGCTATAGCAATCAGAATACTCTAGGTGTAAAATTCATGAAATTAATATTGAGCTGATTAAAATTGAATAAATCACCATTTTTCCCTTGAGTGTATTGCAAACTTCCAAATATTTGATGCTGCCCTTTGGCATGTTTGTGAGCAGTACATAAAGCTTGCCATATATGTTTGGACGTATGAAGGAAGAAATTAAATATGTTCTGGTTCATAGTAAAAATACATTAGAAAGGATGATTTCTTTTTGTGGCCCAATATTATTTGCTGAATCTTTAAAGCACTACTCAGGTGATAATGAAACAGTGTTGTTATTGCTATCATTGACAATTATTAATATATTTTTATGAATTAATTACAATAATACTTATCTAGTTAAACCAAAAAGCATCTAATCAAAACTTAAGAATAATTTATTCTACTTTTATTATTTGTATTTATAAAAGATGCTTAGTTTAAAAATATGTTTTAATACCAATGAAGAAATGATAAAAACATGAGTACTTTTTAATAGTATGTACTATGACAATATTTGGTTGTACTGTTTAAGTGAGGGTGCCACATGAAATCTTAGCAGGATCAAGATTGATAGACTGACTAAGCAAGTACATAAAAGATTGCAGTCATCACCTGAGATAACTAAGACATGACTTAGGACTAATAGGAAGGGAAAAAAGAATGGGCTTAAGCAATTTTACAAATAGAGGCATATCAGGTAAACTTCAGTGGGGTTTTTTTATGTCAGGGGCGGGGAGGGAAGCATTTTATAAAAGTCTCAAAGCTTTGTTTTATTTTAAAGGTCATTGAACATACATGTTTGGTGTCCTCTAGAGCTGATTAACACTAGAAAGGACCATACAAAAAGTTACAAACTCATTTTATTGTTTCATTTGCTTCAATTAAAAAGGACTGATGAAGTTGTGTGTTTCAGTGGAACACATTCAATGGAACTGTGATTTTCTGACTATGCTATCAACTTTCTGTGTGTTTCCTGACGAATCAATCCACTTGGCTGAGCCTGGGTTTAGTGGAAGGCAGATGGGGATGGACAAATGACACATTCCTAGAGAACAAAGTGAAAATTTACCTTCTCATATTCTTTTGGCAATTGTAATACAGGATAATCCCATTACACATCCATATGGATTTAGGGCCAAGGACTTAGACACTGACACTTTCTTCTAATTTGTTTCAATGACCTCCAAATGCAAGTCACTTCTAGTATACTTCTCTTCTGTCTACTCAATCTCTCTGCTCCCTTACCTAAGATTGAATTTTGAGAGTGTTCTCTCAGAGGAAGTACTCAGAATATATTGAAATTCCATGAACCTTTCACATTGCAACTTTATGTAAGGAAGATCGTGCCACCTTTTTGAGGTAGTGGAGTATTAAGACATCTTGGTGAGGGGGGATATTGGGACGTGGTCCTTACCAAACAAAAACTTTATGTGAATTCTGTGGAATGACTTAAGGATATATGCCTTGACATGAAGTTAGATCTGATGATTAAAAATGTTAGATTAAATTTTATAAGAATCATTGATATAAGAAATGTTCAGATTCCAGAAATATCTTTTTAAGACATTCATCTGGGAAAAATAAAAAAAAAACATATTTTATCTCATTGTCAAGGTTTCCAGTGAGAAAAACCACAGGTAATCATTACTATGTGTCCCTAAAATATAAAACAAAACTTCATTTCTAGGATTATTTGTTTAACTAAAGAAAGTTTATACAGCTTGTGGGAAATCATCTTCTAGGACTTGAAATGGGTTTTTGTTCTCTTTTATGTTTGTTCTGCCTATTTTTCCTCCTGAAGAGTAACTCTAATGTCCCAGCCATCAGCTGCTTTTTGACACACAGGCTCACTGTTGAACCTGGCACTGTGTTATTTCTCTCGGTCTAAACCAAGAAATGTGTTCAGGTGCTATAACTGCCAGATACTTAAGTGTTTGCCAGGGCCAAAATACCTTGTTAACACAAAGGAAGGAAAGAAAAAAAATAAATAAATAAAAGGAATAAACTGAGGATAGAGATCATTTTATTTACTCTTGCTTGATATTTCATTTACAATATAGAGAGGATTAAATTTTGTAAAGAATAAGGTCAAAAAGAGAATGATAATTGGATCTTTTAGGGATTCTAAAGCTGAGCTTCAGCTCATACTTCGGATCTTTATCAGAACCTCTATGGAATACGTGCCATATACCCTTAAGCAGCATTTTAGAATCTTAGATTGTGGAAAATGTGATAACCCTGTGTTTTCTGTGTGTCTAAATAGACCTGCTTGTTGCAAGCATCTAGCAGGGCTCTGCAGCTACTTATGAAAGCCTGGCTTACTAACAGTCCTCTCACACCTGGGTACATTGTTCACTCTGTCCTCTGAAGAGTGTTCACCACAGGATGCAGTGAAGGATGAAGAGATGTCAGCCTAACCAGCTAGTGCGATCCACCCTGGTGATCCACAGGGCTATGATGTCCCAGCCAAGGAGTAAAGCAAAGGATTGAAATAATCCACAATTAATCTAGGAAGGAATTTTCCTCCTTTTACTTTTCTGTTGTTCTATGCCCTCACACTTATTTACACTTAGGTAAGCTTAGTATCTTCTGTTTCATTAGCATAAGGATTTTTAAGACGGGCTTCTTTACAAGGCCCAGGTCTAGTCCTGAGTCTCTCAAATATTTCCTAGCCTGTGGTCTTGGATAGAGCACTGAATCTGTCTGCTCATCAGTGTCCTCCTCAGTATAATGAAGTGGGGATTGACTTTGATATGCTGACCTTACATTATTATTATGAAGTCTAATGTGAGAATTATATGTATAGGAAAGTCTGAACAAATAGGAGATTGTATCAATTTTGTGTAAAATACATAGCTCTTTTTAATTCAAGGAAGCCCACCCTGGCCTCAGCTTTAGCCTATATATCCTTAAGAAATGGCCATTCTTGGAAATTGTGTAATTTTTATAGATGTATAGATTTTTGTTTCCCATAAAAGTTTCCTTTTGGGTCCAAAATTTGAAGGTCAGTAAATAAGTTTGAGTAGTTATGGTTGAATATCTTTCATTCTTTGAATAAATTAGATTTAATAAGAAGTACAGGTTAAAATAGTTGGGCAAATTATGGGTGATTCAAAATGAATTATTTCCATTTAGTTTTAAACAAAGGAAAAACATCATGTAGAAAATAAAGGATAAATAGTCCAAGCAATAGCATATAATAAAACCAAACCTAAACTGCCTTGACCTTTGGGACCACCAGAGAGATTACTCAAATTTTTCGTCATTAATATCTCTGCCAGTAGGAATTTGTCTTACTTTATAAAAAATAATTTAGGGTTTACATTTAATCTCTGGATTCTGAGTTCTAAGGCCCCTAAATGTATTCTTCTTCTCAATTACAATAAAGTTTGTTTACCTCTCAGGTTAACAAATGGTTGTTCTGGTTATTGTAATATTCTAGTTAATAGTTACCATGTATAATATTCTAAATGTAAGAATATAGTAAAGTGCTTTTAGATTGGACATTGTCCATCTTTCTCTGATTATATTTAGTTTCTTACTAGGCCTCAGGTTATTGTTATAAAAAATAAAATGAAAACCTGTGTTTTCTATTTTAATTTGGGATAATAGGATCCAATTATGGCTTGAATAATAATAGTCTTGCTAATTTGGATTGTATTTGGGATTATGAAAAGTATCAAATATTTAAATTTAAATAAATTTTTATTAAAATTATGATTAACTTCAAATAATCTCAGTTTGAAATGATATACTCCCAGTTAGCAGAGAGTAAATTAATGGTGCTTATGCTATTAATGTAAGTTGAATGCTTTTGAGTTTGTGTATCTCAGAACATTAGTTTTTATTTTTTCCAGCCGCCAAACAGAACATATGACAACAGAAACAATAATTTCTTTTGAGTGACCCCAGTCATATGACGTTTTAATAAAAATGTCCAGTATTCTCTGTAAAACATCAGGAAAAAGATACCAGTATTGCACAGCATTCCACTTTCTAGCTTCCTTAATCATGTTCTGTGTCAAGATATTGGGACATAAATAAGAAAACTGTCTGGTTTCAATAATAGTGTCAGGAGATTTTTGCTCATGCCAAGGCAGGTAGAAAAAAAACACTTTCCAAGGCAGGTACAGGGTTGTTAATTGAAACACAGTGCAAATTAGAGTGAGATATTAAAGCCCTGGTTAGTAGCTGAGGACTAAAGTGAGGCCTTTCCCAAGAATTTGAAATGAAGATTGTGGGCTTCACTTCACAATTAAAAATCAGAAAAGAAATCTCCCATATTAAACGCTCCAGCAGAAACCAAAGGGCTTTTGGATAGCAGTTGGAAAACTGTCTTTAATGAATTCCCTTAGTTTTAACTAACTCTCAGTTCTAATTTCATGCTTTTCAAATTATTTTCTGTTTATGAATTGGCTTCCTGTTTAGGTCTGTCTAAAATTAGCTGTTGCGCTAGTTATGCAGACTTAGGTGTTCCTGTCTCCAAAACCATCATTTCTTATTGCAAATCAATAAAATGGCATTCTGACCTTTAAACATCAGTTTTATGGGCTCGGGTAATGGAAACCTCACTGACAGATGGATCTGCTCTCGATGTGTTGGAAATATCTCTGGGATAAGGCCAGTCTCTGGATGGTGGTAAATCCACCAAGTTTATGAAGAGCATGCTGTGAAGTCTGGTGTGGGTTAACCTGTTGCCTACCTTCCTAATCATCCCTCAACAAGAGATCTTTGTAGAGTAGACATTCACTGGGGCCTCTTAAAAATTACAACTTGACATGGATACCAGTCAAGCTTTTCTTGCCCCAGAACAAGGATGATGATAATAATCATGTGTGATTTTTCCCCCACTTCCCCCCAGGAAAAGCTGGTTCTCCTCATCTCATGACACAGAATTTTTTCTCTACAATGAAATTTCCCTTTAACCAAATTATTCTGAAACCATTTTGTTAATTTTTGGATGAACTGGATCTGTACTGAGGTCTGTTGGCTTTCTGTTTTAGCATGTGATAGAAGGCATAATTTATATTCATGCTAAAAAAAACAACCTTTTTGTGATTTAAAAAGTAAAGCATGTTCAGGATTTGGAAAACCAGAGAATATAAAAAGAAGAAAATCCAGATTCCCTATAATACCACTACCTGTACCAATACTCTGTGCTTTTTTAAAAATCTCCTTGCTTTTCATGATGGGTGTTAAATTTAATTGCTTCTATCAACATATTTTATCATTCAATGGGAGAGAGATGGTGTTTTAGGAATATCCATTGAGTAATGGTTTCTCAGTTATTAAACCACCAGAATAAACAGCCCAGGAACTATTCAGAGTCTGCTTCATGATAGATTTATAACTCACAAATAATAAAGAACTGAGTTTCAGACTAATAGATATTGTTCCTAATTTCCTACGGAAGCTGGTAGGTGTTAACCTCTGCTATTCACATGAATTGAGAGAAAATTTATCTTATTAAGAGAGATGATCTGAATGAATTTTCTCTTTCTGAATTTCAGTGTCTCCTAATTAATAAGCTCAAAAGTCCCTTTCCTAATGCAGTATAATGGCTTGTCCCCCTGTATTTCTCCTTTATGGTTTAACTATCATTTTTTACTTTAAAATCTCTGGCTTTATGTTATGTGGGTTAAGATCTTCAGAGGCACACAGAGAATTCATTAGTGGCCCCTCTCTGGATTGTGGCCTCAACACATTTACAAAACTGAACACCTTCCTGGTCAAGAAACATGCATTTAGGAGGCTGTGTTTTCCTGAACCTCAAATCAAGAAACATGGTTTAACAAGGGAGACAGGACAGAACATAAAATGAAACTGTCTTACGACACTCAGATGAGGCAGCCATAAATATTGCCATAATGGCCCTTGTCTGTAGAAGTGTTCCTAAGGGCTTTTTGGATTCACATGGGTAACCAGTCTTGTTTTTTGTCTTAATCAAATATTAACACTTTGACAGTCACTATTTTTTTCCAGTTTTTGAATAGAAAAATTGGACTTGGAAATTGTACATTTGTGCACTAGGGTTCCAGGTATTTTAAAGTTAGAATAATATTAAGAAAGACTTTTTAAACCAGGGGATTTCCTGCCAGGTAAAAGGACCATTGAAGGGGAGGGGACTATTTCATAAGCTTTTTCAGAAAGAGTGCTTCGAGGGACCCTTTCCTCTCAAACTGTTAACAGTAGATTGTGATGTAGGCATAATTGTTCTTTGTCATAGGAATGTCAAAGAATACTTGGTTCAAAGAGGTAGGGCCATTGAAGCTTTGTTAAATCCCCTAGTTCAATTACTTCTTCCAAGTGATTGAAATGTTTGCCATTATTAATATGGAAAATGGATGGAGAACAAGAAATTATGGCTAAGATGTCTGTTTCAGTTTAATTCTCTGCCACTGAAAAAATATAATTTTAGCTCAGACTCAGTGTTTCTATTTATTATCTATAAAACCATTCAACTTACTTAAATCTTTTGAGCCTTGGACTCTTCATCTGTAAAATGGAGATAATAATATTACCACATAGCATGGTTAGGATTAATGAGAAGACATAAAGTAGCTAGCAGAGTTTGGGTCAGTAGTGCAGTTCTCTTGTTTTTCTGTCCCCAAACATTTCCTAAAACAGAGATGGGTATTGGTTTCTATTTTAGAAGAGCTTTAGAACTCCAGGGGAGAATTATGGCCTTTTAGAGCTGAGTAAATATCATCTTATGCACTGTGAATAGTCTGTGAAAGTAAGCTTGCAAAGGGATTTGCAATATTTTAATAGAG
>NW_012144855.1:1676803-1677228 GCF_000956105.1 Propithecus coquereli | reverse complement strand
ATTTTTCTCTCCAAGTCCCTACTTATTTATTTCTCTCCTCTCCTATTCTTCTTCTCTTTCTCTATGTATGCAGCTTCTTTAGAATAACTGGATTCTCTTTTTCTTATACATAATTATAGGTCAAAGCCTTCTTTTTTAAAAGAAATCTCCTTTTGAAGAAACTATAAGAAATAGGCATTTCCCCTGCTCCCCATTTCTCCCTATAGGAAAGACATTTGAGAGCAAGGAAGAAAAAGACAGGATAGAAGCAGGAGAGCCAGAGTAGCACAGTGGTTAAGATGATGGGCTTTGGCATTAGAGAGTTCTGGACTATAATCTTGGTCTTAGTTGTCTAATCTGTAAAATGGGTTTAATAGAGGCTCCCTCATGGTATAGAATTGGGTGTATATATGAGACAACATGGGTAAGTGCTTGGCACATATCAG
>NW_012144855.1:1672073-1673914 GCF_000956105.1 Propithecus coquereli | reverse complement strand
TCAGGAATGGAAAAACAAACGTCACATGTACACACTAATAAGTGGGAGCTAAACAATGGGTACACATGGGCACAAAAAGTAAAGGACATTGGAAGCTAAGAAAGAGGGAGGATGGGTGATGGGCACCCTGAAGGCCTGATTTCAGCATTATACAGTGTATCCATGTAACAAAAACATTTGTACCCCCTTGATATTTTGAAATAAAATTTTAAGAAAGATTTACCTTTTATTTCCAGTGTAATGACTTAAAAATAGACAATGCAGTTATTAAATGATGTGCTCTTCAAGCTTAGCTGTGGTTAAAGGACTCAAAGAGACAGTTTTTACTTCCTAGTACTGCTGGGTCTAGCACAGTATTGTGTGAAGAGTAGCTGTTCAATAAATGCTGATTGTAATGAATTGAGCTTCTATAACAGATACTCTATCTCTTTTGGACTCTTTGTTTCTGAGATCTACTACCTGTGGAGTCACAGAATAAGATACTCCAGAAGTCATTCTTGGCTGTGGTTGTGAGGGATTTTAGGAATTCTAAATGCAATTGCATTTTATGCTTAAGAAGGTTCTGCTCTAACATTATGCATTGTTTTTTGTTAGTGATCTCTTATGTTGTTCACTATGGCCAAGCCCTTATTTCCCATATAATTTAGAATCCTGTCTTCATATTTTTCTAAGAGTTTTCCCTGATGACTTTGGTGGCTAGAACACTGCCCTGTTTCTTTAAATCACCTCGTTTCACTGAGTTCTCCTACTGAATCCTAGTCCATGTGTCTGTGTTTCTGCAGTCTTCAGGCTTACTTGCTCATGTTAAAGCTTTTCTACTTGAGCATCTATTTCTTGCTGTGTTTGTATGGGAGGAGGCAGTGGGTAGCAGCAAAGATCAGTATGAAATGTATGGACTTCTAGCTGATCCACATTCTAAGGCAGACTTTTCCACTTACTAGTCACATGCAAATTTCACGTCCTGAAGCCTTGGTCTCCTTATTTATTTATTTGTTATTTTTTATCCCGTTATCTTTTTTATTTTATTTTTAAGAATTTTTTTGGCTAACACCAAAAGATTAAGTCTCCTTATTTAAAAATAGGTATTATATTACTCACTTCAAAGGGTTTCGATGTGAATTAAACGAGATAACATAGGTAAAGGTACCTGATACAGAGCCTCATACAGAGTAAGCTCTCAATGAATGATGGTGGTCTGCCCTCAGATTAGCCTTAATTCGTGCCTGCCCTCTACAATATCCATCACCTACCTATTACCAGACAGTCCCTTCTGATGACAAAAGCCCACCTGTCTGGACTTGCTCATATTACCAGACTCTGTGAGCTGTCTTGATTTTCCTGGCATTTCATGGTGGATCTGTCCAGTCTTCAGGTCCTGAACCACTGGGCCCTTCCCCTCTTCTCCAAAATAAAAAGTCTTTCTGTGTCCTGAGCTTCATGCCTGAAACTTGCTTTATAATTAATTGCCTTCTGGAATTACTTATTTACATTTTCTCTCTAATAAAATAAACATTATATTAAGAAAACAACATGTCCATTATGTCCATTTTGAGTTAATGTTATTTCATGTTTATATGTACATACTTCAAAATTATTTTGTGTGTGCCCATTATGTATGGGCACTGTTAGAAGCACCAGCGATATGTTGAAGAATAAACCAGGCAAAAATTCCTTAATATTCTAATAAAGAAGGTCAAAAATAAACAAGTAGACACATTATGCCATATTATGGTAAGTCCCATGAAGAAAAATAAAAAGTTATGGGATAGAGAGACACGACAGGCGTACATGTGTACATTTGCGCAGAGCCCTGAAGATGCGGAGGCACGAATCATTGCTAA
>NW_012144855.1:1668609-1671408 GCF_000956105.1 Propithecus coquereli | reverse complement strand
ACTCCTGCAACAACTAACCCACTCCCAGGATAATGGCATCAATCCATTGATGAGGGCAGAGACCTCGTGGCTTAATCACCTCCATTAGGCCCCACCTGCCAGCACTATTGCATTGGGGATTAACTTTCCATTGCGTGCTTTTTGGGGGACACATTTGCTATTTGTTGATAGCACTCAACAAACTTATTTTAATATGTTTTACATATATAGCCTATTTCTTTAATTATTCTTTGAACTAGATTTATAATCCTTCTGGTTCTTTATTGATGAGTTAAAAATCTTTGATATATGTTCTGTGTTTGTATGAAAGTTATGGTTTTGGCTTTTGAGAAATTATGTACTTTAACACACTAAAAAAACACTCTTTGGCTACTGGGTGGAGAATGGAAAGTGTGAGGGTTTGGAGGGGGGAATGTTGTCCAGAGCAGAAACAGGAAGACAAATGAGCTTGGTACAGAGATTCAGGTAATGGGAATGGGCAAGTGGCCTGGGTAGGTTGTAGTGATGGAGATTGTGAGAATTGATTGGATTTTATATTTGATTGGAGGTAGGGATAAAACTTGCTGATGCATGGCTAAGGGGTATGAGATAAAGAGAAGAATCTAGGATTTCTGTTGTGGCACTTGGGAAATGGTGGTGGAGGAAGAGCAGAATTTTTGAGAAAATTAGAAGATTCATTTTGGATATGTTAATTTCAGACAGAACCTATATGTCTTTGGCAAATTTCCTATGGTAAAGATGTCTATTTTTGCTATTGCCAGGCAACTCTTAACATTTTAGCAAATGTTTATAATGATGTAGATGCTCTTTACACATCATGTCTTCTGAAATCCCTAGAGTGATTTCTCTTTTTATGTGTGCAAATTAACTTCTTTAGGCTTCCTCCTCAAACCTCCTCATTCTTAAATTCAACATCTCTGTCTAAAATTTTAAGCTTAATATGTCCAGAGTAAGACTCCTATGACTCACTCTGTAAAGCCGTCCTTCCTCCTCATTCCCCTGCTAACAGTCTTCTCAATCCCATGCATGGTATCACTATTCAGTCAGATAAACTTGTGGGATCATCCTTGTTCTCTCCCTTCCTCTCCTTCCCCCCTTCACAATACATCAGTAAGGCAGACATAAACCTCTATATTTCAGATCTGTCTACTTTAATTTTCATGGTGATGGCTCAGTCCAGTCCAGGCAAGCATTATCTCCCACTTTCTCACTGGTCTTCCCGCTTCACCTCTTGTCTCTTATAAATTCACTCTTCATTCAGTACCAACAGAATTCTTAAAATGTAAATCAGAGCATGCCCATTCTCTGTTTAAAACACTTCAATTGCTGCCCATTGTACTTACAGTAAGTTTTAAGCTCCTCAGCCTGGCATTAAGACCCTGCCCTCCTCACCAAATTCATCAGTCCGCTCCTCTCCTCATCTCACAAGCTCCAGTCCCATGGGCCTTCTTTCAGTTCTGGGAGCTCTAATTTCTTTTCTGATTCCAGGCCTGATCCCTCTGCTTGAAACTCTCCACTCTTCAAATTAAATGTTAACTCCTCAGGGAAGGTTCCTAGGATCCATCTGTCTAAAATAGGTCCCTTGCCTGCCATTGTTAGTTTATGTCTTGGAAACTTTTTTATCTTTCATTCTACTTCCATAATTTGTTTTTATTTTATTTGCTTTATTGGCAAAGTCTGTCTGGGTCACCATTTTATTCCCAGCCTTTTGCTCACTCCTAGAACAGGAAAGACACTTGGTGAATGATTGTTGAAGGAATGGTCATAAATTTGCAAGAGAGAGACCATGACAATATTTTAAAAATTATTTATAAATGAAAATTTACTTATAAGCAAAAATATAAGGGCTTTTATTAAAAAAAAATAGACCAATGATAGAGTTCTTAGAGAAAGCTATTTAAGTTTAAACTTCAAATTTCCTGATTTCTATTGTAATGCCCAGTCCATCAAGACATCCATGTAATGAATTCTTACTTCTCTTATTTCTTATCAGGATCCTTCTTTTAATTTCAAAAGTTACCTCTTGTAGCTATTCACTGACTCTTCTGGGCCAGTACCTTATATTTTCTTCAAATTGTATGCTACATTTGTCAGAAACTTTTTCTCTAAATAAGTGCAAAATATTAACATTATGCTACTTCAGAATTATTATGGTTGCAAACTTTCAAAGGCAAAATTACTATTTTCTTGCAAAGAAAAGAAATAATTTATTCCTTTTTCCATTATAGATTTATTCTTAGGCTCTTCTTACTATTTGTGATTAATTTTTCTGCTACGTTTCATTAATTTATTTAGTCTTATAATAGGATAATATTTGTCTGAAAATGGGACCAATAAATGAATTATCTATATTGCCCCCCACCTTTTAACTTCAGGAGCTTAATTGTTTGTCATAACTTTCTATACGGTGTAGTTAAAATATACTCTGTCAGGATGAGGATAATAGGGATGACTCAGAATTATTTTCTAAGAATTCATGGTTTTAAATATATATGTAAGCCGAGTTTATTGATCAGGACCATATCTTGGAACATAAGACCTTTGAAAAGAGTGACTTAAAACTTTCTTGTTATTCCTTAACCCTTTGTGAACATATAAGACTTAGAATCCTCATTTTAAATTAAAAAAACACTTTTTAAAAACTCCTGCAACAACTAACCCACTCCCAGGATAATGGCATCAATCCATTGATGAGGGCAGAGACCTCGTGGCTTAATCACCTCCATTAGGCCCCACCTGCCAGCACTATTGCATTGGGGATTAACTTTCCATTGCGTGCTTTTTGGGGGACACATTTGC
>NW_012144855.1:1665432-1668559 GCF_000956105.1 Propithecus coquereli | reverse complement strand
AAACCCCACAAATTTTTTCTCTTATAGTTCTGGAGGTCAGAAGTCTGAAATGAGTCCAGAGCTAAAATCAGAGTGTCAGGAGGGCTATGTTCTTTTCTGGAGGCTCTAGGGAAAAATCTGTTCCTTTTCTCTTTCACCTTCTAGAGGCTTCTGGGATTATTCATTTTTTTTTTTTTATTACGCAGACATTTTATTTGTGTTCATTTGAAAAAGAAACACCATCCTGCTTCCTTGCCTCTTGGACCAATTCAGAACTGGTTCCCAGTTCTTCTAATAGCATGGCTTCCACGATGAAGACAGGTGCCCATTGTCCAGAAGATGGTATGCTACCCAATTAGAAGATAAATGTCAAGAAGGATTCTTTAGCATATGACATATCCCTACAAACTTTGTTACTGTTGTCACATTGTTTTTTCCTCCCTCTGACCTTTCTGAATCTCTCTTATAAGGATCCTTGCAATTTCTGTGAGCTTGGTTGGATAATTTGGGATAAACTCCCATCATTGTTTCTTAACTTAATCATATCTACACAATCTCTTTTGCCATATAAGATAACATTTGAAGATTCTGGGGATTAAGAGGTAGACATCTTTTATGAAGTGGAAGATAGGGGTTATTATTCACACTTCCACAGACAGACTGAGCTGTTTGGTGCAAAGGAAGCAGACATGTTTAGAAAGCAATAGAAGGCCAAGAGGTAATTTGCCCTTTATGCGGAAGAACAGCAAGTCATTACAGAAACAATTAGTTAATCCTCTTTGAGAGACAGCAAGGTGAACTCCTATTCCAATAGGTTTGTTATTTATAAGTGAAAGTTAAGGTAAAATGTACTTTTCTAGACAAATATATTTTTGTATAAAAAAAATTTTACCCAAGATGAGTAGTATCACTGTTTCACTTAGGAGTTTCATTTTTGCTTTTCTACAACTTAAAATGGCATCATCATTCTCTAAACATACATGCCTTAGATCCAGATATTGTGTGTTCTGGGAGAAGAGAACCATCTTTTTTTAAAGTCTAATAATGGGTGGGAAATTATCTATGTATTCCCTTTAATATTCTTTATAGTTATTTAAGGTAGGCATTGTTAGTTCCATTTTTCTGTCGAAGAAACTAAAGTTTAGAAACCTTACGTAACTTGCACACAGTAGCATGGCAAATAAATGGCTGCTCATGATTTGAAGCTATCTGATACCAAAGCTCAGCTTTCCCTCTTTTGATGTCCAGCCTTAATGATGTGGTCGACTGCATTTACCTGTTGCAGATTAAGTTGCTAAGTAAATAAAAGCAGGGCTAGGATTTTTGTCCCATGTTCTACATTGAGACCCTTCTCTAAATCACATTTGTGTGTGTGTGTGTGTGTGTGTGTGTGTGTATGCACTACGAATTCAGAATTTTATCATATTTAAAAACACCTCTATGTAGTAGTAATACTTCATTTATCATATATAATTGTAAAAATTATCTATGTTGCTTGAGGGCAGGGTTTGGGTCTTGTATTGTCTCACCTTTGCATCCTTTTCAGAGTTTAATATGGTGTTACCATATAGGACATAAGAAATATATATTCAAAACTGAACAGAATGAAAAGATTTTAATTCCAGACCTTATGTAACTTTAATTTTCAGAATTGAAACAAAATCTGCTCATGCAGCTACCAAATCAGATATTCTCTTCATAATGTACACCTTTCTAAAATCTTACATCTATTTATAGGAGAAAGGAAATAGATCATTTTCCATGACAACTTCTCTATTTTTAATCCACCACAAGTTCATTGTCTTTTCTTGCCTACAGTTCAATGAACTTTAGTTGGGGAAAAAAGGGATAAATAAATCAGGAAGGTAATTGAAGTACATTTATGGACTTTTTTTTTTTTAAGGCGATTTGTCCAGGAATCAAGCAAATGACTACTTTTAAGGACTTGATGAGCATTGGTACAACCACTATTGCAAATGCTCTCTGATTGCAAGTAATTAACTTTGTGGTCATGAAAGGGAACCCTTGATCTTCCTTCATTACCTGACGCAAGTGCTCTGAAAAGAATTAACATGGAAGTAGCCTGTGAACAAACATAACATAATGTGTGAGGAAGGGAAGATATCAGTTATTTCTCCTTCAATCCATACAATACTAGTCACTGTGTAGCTTGTCAAACAACAAGCACTGCCTTGGGATTAACAATTTTCCTCAGGAAAATAGCAGAACCTAAAAAATTACTTAACTTTCATGGTCAAACAAAAAAGTCACTTCTTAAGTGAAACCAGATATTTAAAAATGAATATACTACAGATCAGTATATGGATCAGTATTTAACACCTTCTATATGATTTATTTATTTCATGCTTTGTCATTTTTTTTCTTTTCTTTTTTTAAATTACTAGAAGTCAAAATTAGGTTCTCTTTTTTTGTTTCTCTTTGTGATTTTTAAAGATGAGTTTTTACTTTTTAAAGATAAGTTATTTGGTTAGTTGTTTTTAGAGATAATTCCCATTCTTATTTTCAAAACTGTATGTATTTAGGTGAGGAAACTTCTCTCCTTCACAATCCATATTTGTTTAATGACCTTTATTATCATTCAGTTGTCTTCTACAACCTAGTGTTTATGAAAAACTGTGGAATTCATAGTGTGGAAGTGATTTACGAACTTAATACAGAGTTATCTATGTGAAACAGTGAAGTTGTAGTGAAAAGGAGATTACCACTAATCATCAAGGAAATGCAAATTAAAACCACAATGAGATATGACCTCATACAACCTCTGCCCCTGTAAGAATGGCATTATTATAAAGTCAAAAAACAACTGATGATGGTGTGGATGCAGAGAAAAAGGAACACTTATACACTGTTGGTGGGACTGCAAACTAGTACAACCTCTTTGGAAGACAGTATGGAGATTCCTCAAGGAACAAAAAGTAGACCTACCATTAGATCCTACAATCCCACTATTGGGTATCTATCCAAAGGAAAATAAGTCATTTTATCAAAAAGATACCTGTACTCAAATGTTTATTGCAGGACAATTCACAATTACAAATATGTGAAATCAACCCAAGTGCCCATCCATTCATAAATGGATTAACAAAATGTGGTGTACACACACACACACACACACACACACACACAC
>NW_012144855.1:1638007-1652947 GCF_000956105.1 Propithecus coquereli | reverse complement strand
ACATTGTAGACAACAAGTTAAGTATCACGTTTTCTTTTGCCAGACATATATAGTGGCAGTGAGTTAACTAGACCTCTTAGATGGTTGCTTTTAGTCTTCATTAGGCCTGGACTATATATAATTTGCCCTTACTCTCCCCCCAGTGAGGCCTCAGGGACTCTCAACACCAACCTTGAGCCACTCACCAAGGCGCTCTGATTTTGAGGGAGTCGAACACCAGTCTCTGTTTTTCTAGCACTAAACATCTCTCGAATATCTTTGTGGCCCCTTGTTGCTTTGTGTTGTTTCTTTTTTGGAGCTGTGTCCTGTGTACCACTTTGGAACCATTGTTTTGGGATTCCCTGGTCTAGAGTTCTTTTATTTCTTGGATTTTGCCCCTTAATTTCTACCTTTTGTGGCAGCTCTGAATTCTGATATTTGCTTCTTCAGGGAAGCAAGAGCCCTTCTTTCTCATTCAGCTCTCTCCACCCAGACCAGTGCAAACTGGAGTGTGTCTACAGAGAGAAAACACCCACTTAAAGCCCTTCTCTTCCTTTAAGGATTGTAGCTACTCAATTTGCTGCTTGCGTTAGTTGTTTTTCAGGGACTTCAAACAATTGTTTTTATATTTTGTCCAGGATTTTTAAATTGTTTATAGTGTGAGAATTAGTCTCACACATAACTAATCTGTCTTGCTTATTATTGAAATCGAGTTATTATTTTAAAGCTACATATGTTAAACATTCATTATTTGCCAGTTATGGTGCTCGGGGATTTAATTGTATTATCTCATTTAACCCCCACAGTTGTCTTTGAAGTAGTTATTATTACTTTTATAGATAAGGAAATTGAGACTTGGAAAGAATAATGAACTAGTTCAGATCACACCAGCTGCTTACCCAGATCTGTCTGACACTGAGGTGGTGTGATGCTGCTTCAAAAACTAATGTTCTTTACCTTGAGCAAGAGAGAGAGAGAGAGAGAGAGAGAGAGAGAGAGAGAGAGAGAGAGAAAGAAGAAGAACGTGTCAGAGCTTGTTTCAGGCTCTCACTAAAAATACGAGGGCTTGCTTTACTGTTTTTCTGACTGATGATGCCTTATCTCCAAAGACTTATTTTACTTCTAGTTAGAAACTGATCCCTATAAAATTTACTGGTAATATGAGACAGCAATTAAAAAAAAAAACAAAACAGGAAAAACTTGTGTATCATGTTCTCAGAGCTTTATTTAAGAACATTTTAAAGAAACAATGTATGTCATACCAACTGTCTTTGCTGCTTTAATTGGTACTTGAAGAAATCTTTAGATAATTCAATACATCTTAAACTACTTTTTAACTTATTTTCTGTAGGTCATTAATTAAGGCTAGAAGACATGCAGCAAGTATAAAGAAATCAAGACATTTTAAATAATGAAAAATTGAATCTAGCAGCAACTTTGAATATAAAAGAAAATAAAAGTACCAAAGTCTGAATAAACATACAGGAAATAATAAGTGATAACACCTATAGCATACTTACTTTGTGCCAGGTACTATAAGTACTTTACACAATTGATCCTCATACCACCTCTCTGATGTAGGTTATCTGGTTATCAACATTTAACAGATGAGGAAACTGAGGCATAGAAAGGTCTAAACAATTGTCCAACGTCACAAAGCTAGAAAGTGGCATAGATGGAATTTAAAATCTGGCTGTCTGACTCTTTATTCTATAGAAATACTAAAATTCAGTGAAATCTCAATTAACCTGAATTATTGAAGAATGGGATGTTATTATCCAGTGATTTTCTGATCAGTTTAAGTACCATTTCCATATTTTTATTTTTACATTAGCTGGAAATTTTGCTTAAAAATATTCCACTTCACAATATATTCCTCAGATACTACTGAGGAAAAAGAGGATACCTGAATGAAAAGTTTCTAGGAATTTTAAGTTTTGAGGGAAAAGAGGGAAATTATGGATGTGGAGGAATACTTACTATATAGGTTGTGAAAATTTCAAGAATTATAACGGAATAATGATTATAATGGAATCTGAAAACTATGATGACAAGCATAGACTGGTTGTTAACTGATCATTCATTAATTCATATTCTGTAGGTATTTATTTATTGTACACTGTGCACTGAAAGAAAACTGTCATTGAATGTTTACCATGTGCCAAATAATGTGCTAGATAGTTTTAGAAAAATTATCACACTTAATGCTCACAACAGGCCTCCGTGTAATGTATTATTGTTCCTATTTTCAGTTGAGAAAACCATGGCTTAGTGGGCATTAATACTTTCTACAATGTCAGGGAGATAATGGCTGTGCAATTGGCTGATACGGGCTTTGAGCCCAGGACTAAATGATTCCGAAAGCAAGGCTATAAAGTTGCAGGGTGCTGGTCCAGCCACTGGGGGTGGGGGATGTGGAAGTCCCCAGAGGGTAAGACACAGTTTGGGACCACAAAGGGCTTTATAATCTGGTAGGAGAGATAAGAAAACAACAAATATAAATCTAATGGTAAAAAGAATGCAATACATTTCATGATTGGGATGCAATATTTAGAACTTCAAAGGAGAGAGAGAGATTACTTCCAGCTGCAATAATTACAGAAATGTTCTGGAAAGAAAAAGTGGTTATTTAAGTAAAGACCTGAAGGATACCATATAAATTAGAAACCATGATAATGTGTCATAAAACAGCCACTGCAGTATCACTTCTGTGCTTGAACTGGAAATAGCTGCTCCCTGCTCTAAGCTCCTAAGCACTTATCCGAACCTTTTTTTTTTTAAAGGCACCTTGAATTTTGTATCTTACATTGTGATTAAATATGCACATGCTTTCTCTCTGACCCTCTTCAAGGCAGAGACCTATTTCTTAGTAAGTCCCCACAGTGCCTAGTATGGTGCTTGTGACATAGTAGGGGCTTTTCAAGATGCCCCTCCGTTGGTGTCAGTAGTGTCATGCTCTCCTGGCTATCTTTCTCTCTCTCTCTGGGACTCTCTTCATGGTCTCTTAGGTGAGAAAGTGGTATACTCAGTTCAATCTCTGGCATCTGCCTCTCACTCATAACCTGTTGAAAAACTTGGTGAAATCTCATAACTTCAGCGATTGTCCATGTGCTGGTGCCTCCCCAAATCAATAGATTCTTCTGAGCTCTAGATCAGTTCATACAACATATCTCCAGCGTGTGTACCACAGACACTGTAATGTCAACAGGTCTCGGCCTGAACTCATCCCCCTGCTCTTGGCTCCCAGTTCTTCCTACATATTCCATCTCAGTGAGTGTTGAGGACAGGGCCATCGAGGCACACAGGTCACTTGACTCCTTCCTCTTCTCCCCTCCTTGCTTGTCTACATCTATTCATTCAGGAAGTTCTATCACAGTTAAGGAGCAGTTCAATCTCTTTGGTTCCATAAATCTCCATGGCCATTTTCTGAGTTCAAACTCTACCATAGCTCATCTAGATTAATTCAGACTGTCCCCGACTTCAGGATTGTTCTCTCATGATCCATTTTTTTCAAACTGCTGCCCAGAATGATTTTTTAAGTATAAATCTACAAATGCTATCCCCTTTAATATTTTAGCTTTTCAGTGCCTATTAGATAAGAATTAAACCCCTCAGCATGGCAAATAGGGACAACCTCTTTTTCTCCACTGTATCTCGTGTTTGTTTCTGTTTCAAACCAATGTCCTGTCCATATTGAATTGTGCTTCTCTGCCCCTTGACACATTTAGTTTTCTGTATTTTGAGAGAAGGAATTTTACTTTCTATCTCTGAACCATAATGATCAGCTCATTCTCTGGCACATTATAAGAGCTCAATAAATAGTTGCCAAATGAATGGATAAAGAATGCTTGCCAAGTAACTAAAAATATGTCTGAGAATAAAGAATTCATCCTTTTTAATATGAAATTTGAACTTGATAAGTTTTGGGGCATGCTGCATAATTTTCTGCTTCTTGGCAATATACCTTTTATTTCCTAGTCTTCATCATTGCTCCACCAGAATTTACTGCCTCAAAAAAAAAAAAAATAATGCAAGTATAAACCAAAACATAAACCAAGGATAGTAAGAATTTCTCTTAAATATGCACTAACTTCAATCTAATGGTCATCACTTTCTTTGTAATTTATTTTTTCTTATTGGGTGCACAGACTTGGAATCCTACAAACTATGGATGATTTTGTATTGTGTTTGCATTCACATAAAATACTAGTGCTAATATATATACATGATTATCACATGTACTATATTTTACTTCTGTAATGTTTTTGGGTTTTTGTAATACCAAACCCTGTTCTATGGATATTTTTCATTTTACACACTTATGATCCTTTTTGAGAGACATAGTGTGTAGATAATCAACTAGCTTGTACTGTAAAAACTTGTATAAAGTGTATGTCTGTCTATCAAATCTGTTGGTGTTATACTCTCTGCTTTGCAAATGCACTATTTAAGGATAAGAATTGTTTGACCTCTCCATGTGATTATTAAAAAATCCTGGGTTTATTTTTCTTTCAAAAACACAGGGCTCCCATTTAGAATTAATAAACTGTTGAGACTGTGGGCTCCGCAGTGCCAGGGGTGAACTTTAGGCAGCTTAAATAATCTACAAAGCTTGCTTGCTTTGTCAGTACCTGTGATTCTTCACTTTTGACACAAGGATGTGAATATTACACACCACCCACTTATCACAAGAATTCTTTTCTCAGGAATACAACCTAAGTTTATGCTTTTAAATGGGTTATTATTTCTTTGAAATGCAGAGCTAGTTCTACACTTAGTTTATCTTTCCAGTGTTTTGTGCTTATTGAAATCATGGAGATGATACATAAGAGTGTGAAGAAAACATAGGGTTCAAAGCAGGAAAACCCCGTGGTAAGATGTTACCCCAGCATAAAAATGTATTCCAGAGACGTTATACTATCTCCTCAGGCATTTATTAGATATTGGGCCATTGCTCCATTTTCTCATGCTTGCCAGCTGCTATTGGCATGGATTCCATACCCCACCTTACCCTCTGGCCACCAAAAACTTTCCTAAATTAAAAATGGATCCATTGATAAATAATGTAGACACATTGAAAAAAGAATATGTTTATTTGTTATTGATGCTAGGATACATTGGTCTTATTTTCTCTGTTTAATTCCATTAATGTGATACAGTATAGAAAATGTCTGGAGAAAAAAAGAAAATGTAAATGAGATATAGAATCCTAAATTTTAATCTTAGAAACCGATGAGATATTAGAATTAACCTAGATGGCTCAACCTTCTTGGCCAGTGTGGAGATCCCCTCTGATACACTGAACTGTGGGTCCCTTAACTTATGTTGAAAACTTTCTGTGTTGATATAGTTGCTGTATCAGTTTTGCTATAGCTCTACTTGCTTGAGAATATTTTTCTTTTTTCTTCCTTGTTTTCTTTCTTTCTTTTCCTCTTTCTTTCTTTCTGTCTTTCTTTCTGTCTTTCTATCTTTTGTTTCTTTAGGCTAAGATCTACAGTACAAATTTGAATAAAAGGAGTGATGGCAGACATTATTTTCTTTTGTTTGGGAGAAGAAAATCATGCTGTTAACTGTGTGCATATATTAATCCTGCTATACGAATGTTGTGATAATTGTGCTGCCTTAAGGTATAGTTGAGCATGGAACCATATTGTGGATTGGGCCAGAGAGTAGGAAGAGAGACCCTAGGCATAGAGGAGAGAGAACTTAAGTTTCTCTTGATTTGTACTGTCAAGAGAAACAGTACATTACGTACAGGCAGGCCAGGATTTAGGAATTGTGAGGGATCAAAGAGAAGTAACTATGGAATTGGGTTTGTCTTTGGTGGCTGAAGTGTAGCTAATTTCTGAGAGCATGTGGAATGGGAAGGGCCTGGAAGCTCTGAGAACAGGCCAGCTGTGTGAGCCCAGAACCTTGGGCTTCTAATTTTTGCAGCTCTTGTACTCACTGTGATCATTCTTCCTCTGCAACCATTTAGTATTTAATAAAGTCATATTGAAAGCTTTAATCTGTCTAAATTATGCTATAGGGGACTAAGGAAAAAAAATATTCAATATTGTGTGTTAAAGTTAGACATATTAAAATGGGAAGAGAAGACCCCAAGCCTGCATAGTGGAGGCAGCTGGAATAAATGGTAAAGAACTTTTAGGGAGAGATGAAACTTTGGAAGACAGAGGCAGTTCTATTAGTTATCTCATTGTCCACAGATTAAATTTTGGAGATTTAGGTTTTGCTCAAGTAGGCTGTATTGTCTGAAGGTTGTTCTTTACAACTGCCCCTTAAGTTTTATTCATTAAAACTAATTCATCCTTCGGAGAGATTGTGACTAAAGCCAATAGCAAATACGATGAATCATAAAATATGTTATTCCAATTGTGATAGTCCTTTTAAGTCTTTTCTTTCAAAATAACCATGGTCCCTTCAGCGATCCTCATGCTTTGTGGTTTCTATGTGCTTTGTCATAATAATTGCTCATTTCTAGAACCTCATATGCCTTTCACAATGTGTCTGCAGAACTGCTCAGAGTATTCTAGCTGAGCTGTGGGATCCTGAAGAAGTCAGCAGGACAGCCTGTTGCTTTCCCGTTCTACACACTTCATTTCTATTAATGAAGCCCAAGTCTATATTTTGATTTTTTTCTTTAGATGGAATATAGAGAATTTCCTAAAGAATATTGTGATTATCTTACCCTGTGACCCAAGAGAAAGAAAACAAGGGTCATGTTGAATATACTTTGCCTTTAATGCATGGCTTTGAGTAAACAAATTAGAGATAAATTTGTCTGTGCTGGTTAGTCTGATCTAGCCACCAAAATAGTTTGATTCCTATTTTTAGGTAACTAGCAAACTTCCCTAGGCAGGTTTTAGGAGTAATGACCCAATAAAGTGTGAGGTATGGGAAAGAGGACCCAGGAAAAAGATGCAGTTTCTGATGGAGAAGATCAGGAGGGTAAGTGAGGGAGTGAGGGAGAGGGGAGGGACTGGGTTTGGAAGTGGGCCGCAAATGCTAATGCAGTTACTTCTATTTTCTTCCTAGTCTGATGCTCATAATAAAGCAATCTCTCTTCTTTCTAAAATATTGGCTATTTGGTGTGTTTAATTTTATTTGCCCATGTGAGTGAGGTCAGATTAGGCTAAGTGGTTAATTCCCTATCATTCCTAATTCCTCCGAATAAGCTCAATGTGACCACCCAGAACAATTTTTGGTTATATTGCACTTCCATATAAATAAAATTCAAAGGTTTTTTTTCCATGGGAAATGTTAACAAGGCAGTTCCTTCATCTCATATTTGTCAAGCTTTTTTTAAAGGTGCAATTCTTTGTATTTAGTCAAAATATATTTATGTATGTGTATTCTGTTGGTTTTATCACATAATAACTTATTGAAATCTTTTACAATCCAAATTCATCCATTTATTTCAATATATTTCCTTCTACAAACTGATGATATCTATAGATGTGATATGCCTGTCACCTATGTCTTCATTATCCTGATCATTGATAAAATGGTCAGACAAGAGAGTACAGCCCCACGGCAAATCACTACAGACAGGGAGATGAATCAAGGGTTACATGACACATTAATCAATATCATGTGGACCATTTACCTAGCTATTAATATGTACTTCTAGCATATTATTCTCCAGTCTACACAGTCCATCTTGCTCACAGTGATAATAAGAAACTTTTCCAAAAGCCATATGAAATCAAGAAAATTCTCACTTATCATGAAATTTCAGAATTAGAAAGGAGCTTTAAAATTATGTACTATATCCTTCTCACCTTGGAGAAAATATTGATCTACTAACTACTAACCTTATCATAAAACTAGAAATGCCTTACGCTGCAAATATTCTGACTCAGGAACTCCATATCACTTTCTAACGGATCAAAATCACCTTAAAGGTACATTCAATAAATAACGTTAAGATGAGTACATAATAAATCAGCTAGGGTAAGATGGTGGACTAGAAACAGTCCACTCATGTTACTCTCAAAGAGAGGATTAAAAGTTGCAAGTAGATGCCCACCTACAGATGGGCCTTCCTGGAGAGAGCCTTGTAAATTATCAGAGAAGCAATAGGACATGCTCGGAGTGAAGGAGAGGGTGATCCACTCAGCAAGATCAGAAGATATCTGGGGGAGGCATCCACACATGGGGAAGGATGAGAGGAGAGAACCCGGAACTTTATGCTCTCCCTGTCGACACTGCAACCTGAGTTGTGTGAAGGTCCCGCCCCCTCCCAACCCACACACACACCACTGGACTAATCAGGGAGCTGCTTGGAGACTGGGCAGTGACATTGCACTGGAGAACAGGCACAGCAGGGATCCAGTGGCTTCCATTCCCAGATCACTGCAACTGATGCCATTCTGAGCTCTCAGGTCCAAAGTGCCTGGTTTACACAGGGCTTGGCTTTGCTGCAACTGCTCAAGCATTGCCCAAGCCAGGGAGGGAGCAGGTAGAGCAGACACTCTTGCATGCCCCATAACTGGGAGCTTAGTGCCCCTCCCCCCCAAGGGGCTTTGAGCAGAACAGGTGCTACCAACATAAGCCCCTTTGCATCTGCCTCAGTGGGACCTGGGCAGGGAAAGAGCCCCAGCTGCCTGGTGGTCTGACTCTGTGGCCACGCCCCATGGCTCCCACGTGCCACCTGACAGGAACTATCCCCACAGCTCCCACCTGCTGCCTGGTGGGACCCATACCCACAATCTAATGCTCCTCCACAGACCCACTAGCCACATGCCACCATTGCACCTAGACTCAGGTGGAGCGAATGCCTGCAGCTGCAAAACCTGCAATCACCACCTAGATAGCATCACTCAGCTGCCACTGCCACACCCATGGGGAGACTCAGGCAGAGCAATCTCACACAATGCTGTGGAGAGGGACTTGCCTAGCACTCTGCCCAAACTTCCAACAGTGGCCTGGGGAACAACCCAACACTCTACACAAAGATCATCCAGCACCAGCTTGGACTGTGACAATCACAGGGGAATGAGACAACACAGAACAGCTATATTATAGGCTCTCAGTGCATGCACACCTCTCCTGCTGGGTCAATCCTCCAGAGTATGACAAAAAAGTACCATCTAGTGACTTCTCCTTCTTCTCACTAAGTAGGAGAGTTTCCAGAATAGGAAAATAGGTATGCTACAAACCTATCTGCCCTGAGCTGAGAGAAGAGGTTTCAGATGAGAGAAACCAACAAAAGAACTCTGGTAACATTAAAAAACAAGCCAGTTTGACACCCGCAAAGGATCACAATAGGTCTACAGCAACAGATCCAAACCAAAAGGAAATTGTTGAAATGTCAGAAATGAAATTCAGAATATAGATGGAAAATAAGATGAATGAAATTGAAGAGAATGTTGAAGACCAACACAAAGAAGCCAAAAAAAATTTCAGGACATGAATTAAAAAAATGAAAAATTTCTAAAGAGACAGATAACATAAGAGAGGATATAAATAGAACTTAAAAGAATAAAACAGTCACTTACAGAATTTCAAAATACAGCAGAAAGCTTCAACAACAGGCTAGACCTAGCAGAAGAAAGAATCTCAGAGCTTGAAGACAAGACTTTGGAACTAACCCAGTCAGTCAAAGATGGAGAGAAAAGAATAAATGAGAATGAACAATCACTTAGAGAAATATTGGGCTGTGTGAAGTGAGCCAATATACAAATTACAGGCATCCCTGAGGGAGAAGAAGAAAAAGCAAAGAGTATGAAAATCCATTTGAAGGAATTATTGAGGAAAACTTCCCTGGTATAGCCAGAGATTCAGATGTACAGATAAAAGATAGTCATCAAGCACCAGGAAGTCATCAAGGGCCTATTTATATCAAATAGGACATCTCCAAGACACATAATCATCAATCTGGCCAAAGTCAAAATGAAGGAGAAAATTCTGCAAATTGCATGATGAAAACAACAACTAACCTATATGGAAAAACCCAGCAGGTTAATAGCAGACTTCTCAGCAGAGACCTTATAAGCCAGAAGGGATTGAGGCCCCACTTTTAGTCTTCTTAAATAGAACAACTGCCAGTCTAGAATTCTGTGCCCTGAAAAACTAAGTTTCATAAATGATGGAGAAATAAAGACTTTTGCAGACAAGCAAACACTAAGGGAATTTGTCACTACCAGATCTGCCCTATAAGAAATGTTCAAAAGTACATTATACATGGAATAGCATAGTAGATACCTTACAGCGTAAAACACCCAAAATTTAAAGCTCACAGCTCTTATAAACCACAGCACAAGAAGGAAAACAAAACAATGAGGTATCAACTAACATGATGAACAGAACAATATTCCACATACCAATACTACACTGAATATGAACAGTCTTAATGCCCCACTTAAAAGACATAGACTAGCTGAATAAATGAAAAAATACAACCCAAATATATGCTGTCTCCAAGAAACCCACTAACTAGCAAGGACCCACACAGACTCAAGACAAGGAATGGAAAAAAATATTTCATGCAAATGAAAACCAAAAGTGAGCAGGTATAGCCATTCTTATAGCAGATAAAATAGGCTTCAAATCAACAATGATAAAAAAGGACAAATATGGTCAATACATAATAATAAAAACAATTCAGCAAGAACTTAAAAAATCCTAAATATATATGTAGCTAACATAGGAGCTTTCAGATTGATAAAATAAATTCTACTAGATCTAAACAAAGAAATAAGTAGTAGCATTATATTAATAACTTCCAGGGACTTCAACATGTCTCTGACAGAACTGGACAGAACACTGAAGCAAAAAAATCAATAAAGAAACACTGGACTTAAATGACTCTAGACCAAGTGGACCTAACAGACATTTACAGGGCATTCTATCCAAAGCTACTGAATATACATTCTCCTCATCAGCATGTGGGACATTTTCCAAGATTGGCCATATCTTAGGCCACAAAACAAGTCTCAATAAATTGTAAATTCAAAAAAAGTGAAATCATACCATGTATCTTCTCAGACCACAGTGTAATAAAACTATAAATCAATTCCAAGAGAAAGTCTTAAATCTACACAAATTCATGGAAATGAAACCACCTGTTGCTGAATGATTCTTGGGTCAATGATGAAATTAAGATGGAAATCAATAGATTCCCCAAACTGAATGACAAAGGGGACACGAAATTTCAAAATCTATGGTATACAGTAAAAGCAGCCCTAAGGGGATAGTTCATGGCCTTAAATGTCTACATCAAAAGACAGAAAGATCACAAATTAACAATCAAATGACACACCTCAAAGAGCTAGAAAAGGAAAAGCAAAGCAAGCCCCAAGCCAGCAGAAGAAAAAAAAAAATAACAAAGCTCAGAGCAGAACTAAATGAAATCAAAACCAAAAAAGAATACAAAAGATCAATGAAATGAAAAGTTGTTTCTCTGAAAATATAAACAAAATTGATAGACCACTAGCCAGATTAACCGGAAATAGAAAAGAAAGGACTCAAATAAAATCAATCAGAGATGAAAAAGGAGACAGTACAACTGATACCACAGAAATATAAAATATCAACCATGAATATTATGAAAACCTCTATGTACACAAACTAGAAAACCTAGAAGAAGTGGATAATTACTAGAAACACACAACCTCTCAAGCCTGAATTAGGAAGAACTAGAAATCCTGAACAGACCAATAATGAGAGCGAGATTGAAGAAGAATTAAAAATCTCCCAACAAGAACAATAACAAAAAAATCCCTGGACCAAGTGAATTCACAGCCAAATTCTACTAGAACTAAAAAGAAGAACCGGTACCTATCCTACAGAAATTATTCCATAACACAGAGAAGGAGGGAATCCTTCCCAACTCATTCTACAAAGCCAGTATCACCTTGATACCAAAGCCAGGAAAGGACACAATAAAAAATGAAAACTATAGACCAATATCTCTTATGAACATAAATGCAAAAATCCTCAACAAAATACTAGCAAACCAAATTCAACAGCACATCAAAAAGATAACTCACCGTGATTAAGTGGGTTTCACTCCAGTGAGGCAAAGATGGTTCAGTATTCACAAATCAATACATGTGATTCACCACACAAACAGAAGTAAAAAACAACAACAACAGCAACAACAACACATAATCATCTCAATAAACATAGAAAAAGCATTTGATAAATCCAGCCCCCTTTCATGATAAAAAGCCCTCAACACACTGGGCATAGAAGAAACATATCTCAAAATTATAAAAGCCACATATGATAAACCCACAGCCAACATTATACTGAATTGGAAAAATTTGAAAGCATTCCCCCTAATAACTGGAAGAAGAAGAGAGTACCCACTCTCACCACTTCTATTCATTATAGGACTGCAAGTTCTAGCCAGAACAATCAGGCAAGAGAAAGAAATAAATGGCATCCAAACTGGGGAAGAGAAATTCAAACTATCCCTCTTTGCCTATGATATCATCTTGTGTCTAGAAAATCCTAAAGACTCCACAAAAAGACTCCTAGAATTAATAAATAAATTGAGCAATGTCTCAGGTTAAATAATCAATGTATGCAAATCAGTATCAGTTGTGTATATTCACAACAGTTAAGCTGAGAGTCAAATCAAAGACTCAATACCATTTACAGTAGCTCCAATAAAACCAAACCAAAACAAAAGAAAAAACCCTAGGAATATACTTAACCAAGATGGTGAAAGAGCTCTACAAGGAGAACTGCAAAACACTGATAAAAGAAATCACAGATGACACAAACAAATGGTATAACATCCTATGCTCATGGATTGGTAGAATAAACATTGTTAAAATGTCCATACTGTCCAAAGTGACTTACAGATTCAATGCAATCCCCATCAAAATACTAACATTGTAATTCATAGACCTAGAAAAAATAATTCTAAGCTTTATTTATAATCGAAAAAGAGCCTGAATAGTCAAATCAATCTTAAACAAAAAGAACAAATCTGGAAGTATCACATCATCAGACTTCAAATTATACTACAAGCCTATAGTAACCAAAACAGCAGGTTACTGGTATAAAGAGACATAGACCAATAGAATGGAATAGAAAATCCAGAAATAAAACCAAATGTCCATGACCAACTGATCTGTGAAAAAGCAGATGGAAACATACACTGGGGATAAGAAGCCCTATTCAACAAATGGTGCTGGGAAAACTGGATAGCCACATGCAGAAGAATGAAATAGGATCCCTATCTCTTTTTAAACATATAAAAAATTAATTCAAGGTGGATAAAAGACTTAAATGTAAGGCATGAAACCACAAAAATTCTAGATGAAAGCCCAGGAAAAACTCTTGTAGACATTGGCCTAAGCAAAGAATTTACGACTAAGACTCCAAAGGCAAATACAGCAACAATAACAATAAATAAATGGGATATTAAATTAAAAAGCTTCTGCACAGCCAAAGAAATAATCAACAGAGTAAACAGACAACCTACAGAATGGGAGAAGATATTCACAAACTATACATCCACAAAGAGCTAATATTCAGAATTTACAAAGAACTCAACCAGATCAGCAATAAAAACAACCCTATTAAAAAGAGGGTGAAAGATATGAACAGAAGTTTTCCAAAAGAAGGTAGACAAATGGCCACAAAATATATTAAAAAATACTCAAAGCCTCTAATCATCAGGGAACTGCAAATTAAAACCACAGTGAGATACCACCTTACCCCTAACAGAATGGCTATTACTAAAAGTAAAAAGAACAGTTGGATGCTGGCATGGATGCAGAGAGAAAGGAATGCTTATACACTATTTGTGGGACTGCAAATTAGTCCAATTTCTATGGAAAATGATATGGATAGTCCTCAAAGAAATAAATGTAGACTTACTATTCGATCTGGCAATCCCACTCCTGGGTATCTTCCCAAAGGAAAATAAGTCATTTTATGAAAAAGACCCCTGAACTCAAACGTTTATCACAGCATAATTCACAATTGCAAAAATACGGAATCAACTTAAGTGCCCATTAATTCATGAGTGGATAAAGAAAATGTGGTATATAGTCCATGGAGTACTACTTAGCTATACAAAGAATGAAATAATATCTTGCAGCAACTTGGGTGGAACTGGATACCATTATCCTAAATGAAGTATCTCAGGAGTGGGAAAATAAACACCACGTGTTCTCACTAATACGTGAGAGCTAAATTATGGGTACACGTGGGCACAAAGAGATGTAAAGGGTGTTGGAAACCAATAAGGAGGGAAGGTGGAAGGGGTGTGAAGAATAAAACCTTATCTGTTGGGTATAGTAACACTATTCTGGTGACAGCCACACTAAAAGCCCCGACTTAAGCATTATACAAGGTATCGATATGACAAAAACATTTGCGCCCCCTTTATATTTTGAAATGAAAAAAAAGTTCAATGCGTAACAGTTTTCATAACACATCTCTGTGTCTTCGTTGGAAAAGTGGATAAATATTTGTCCATTTCCAGATTTTTCTCACCTCTCCTAATTGCTGTGATTTCTCAGATATGACATCTGAAATGTCATCATTCTATCTGTAAATTCCTTCTAGACACTGGAATGTAAGTTCCTTGGGCTTGGAGACATAAAATCATTTAACATTATTAGGTGCTCCCTTACAATATTCTTAGCTACCTTGGAATCACCCTCAGCCACATGCTTTCCTTCCAATGTGATGATTTGCTTCGATGGAAAATGAGAAGCAATGTTAACATGACCTTTTCTGCTTGGAGGAATGAGTTTAGCCCATTCTTTTGTTCTTGTTTTAAACATAACTTTAAAAATTCTTTTCATCTTCCTTAGCATTATTCATAATCCCAAGTTATTGCTTTTGCAATTCTGACACTGTCCTTAAAGGTTTGTGCCAGTCTTTTAGATTCAATTCGTAGTTGTGTGCTCCTTCATCTACCTTTGTACGTGACCTTTCAAATGTTTTTTTCTGTTTATAAAAGAAGTATTTACTGAAGAAATGTTGAAAACC
>NW_012144855.1:1635817-1637651 GCF_000956105.1 Propithecus coquereli | reverse complement strand
TCATTTAAAACTATGGAGCCATAATTTAATTTAGTTTCCCATTCTTTTGTGAGTCATTTTTTTTTCATCTGAAAGAAAGTTTCCTTGCTATTTCTCTGAAATTTTAGAGATCTTCTTTCCAGATTAGAGTATGTTTATCTGGGCTGGATAACATATTTACCTTTTCCCAAGTCACCTATCAATTTCCCAGTAAGTTTTTCCTTCTCAAGCAGACTGAAAATTACAAAATAATAAATTTTAGAATTCATAAAGATCTTAGCAATATTCTTTTATGCTACCCTTGTTTTCAGATAAATATATTACTTTTCTGTGGTCTTCTAAAAGAGCAAATTAATAGCAGAATGATATTTTTTGTACTGGTTTGGCGAGAAAATATGCTTGACATCAGCAAAAGGCCAATGGGGCAAAAAGAAATCTGGAGCCAAAAAGCATGGTTTGGTCAGGTGATGGGAAGAGGGTCTCCAGATGATGATGGTAAGGGGAGTAGTTTAGTTCTGATTAGTTTGTCAGACTTAGGCGGGGCATTGGCTAGCAACTGGAAATCTGATGTTCTAGGGCTACTTCCCCTAAAAGACATAGTTTTAAAAAGTGTCAGGATGCCAAGTGGATTAATGCTTAAGCTAAGAATCGTGTTCTAATTAGGCCCTTTAGCAGTAAATAGAAATTAAGTGGAAGTCAAAGCATACAAATGTGGAAATACAGAATGATTTGATAAAGGTTCAGGGATAGTAAACAGGCAAATGCCTAGGGCTCCAAACATTTACATCAACCTAATTGTGGGTTTGAATTTAATATATATGAACTTCCCCAATCAAGATTGGCTTAAGGACTACATGAGGCTGAGAATGTAGGTTGAAAGTCTTGGTACCTACTGTTGTGAAGAAATAGACTGGAGAAAGGGAGGAATGACCAAAACCAAAGCATGGCTGTATTAGATGCTCTGAGTTTGCCAAAAGAGGTTTCTGGCAGATTAAAACATGGCTAAATACTGCCTCTTTATTACTTTACCCCACTTCTATATAAGGGTCTATTAGAAAATCTTTGTTCACATACTTCATCTGTTTACTTCCTGGCCTTTTGGCTAAGATCAAGTGTCATATACTTCAACTAAATACATAGCCTACCTTATTGCCCAACTGCCTGTAGATTTCTGCCTCTTCTTTTATGCTTTCCCCTGCCCCAAATTTTGTTATTTTTTCCACTAAATAAATTTGCTACAGTTATGGATATGATTTTTAGTGATTATTTGCATCTTCTTAAAAGAGAAGCTAGTCTCTGGCCCATTTTAATTTTTTAAGAAAGTATATCTTTCGATTTACATATTTTAGTCATTAGTTATACCACTAAAATTTACAATATACCTATAAAATTATATCTGTCTTAAAACAAAATTTATTATGTTTGTTAGATTTATTCTCTCTGCCTTTGTATATTGGTTTGAAGATGTATTTTTTTCACATTCCCCATATCCTGCTGCTTTTCTATACAGAATTATTTGGTATTTCCCCTTATTATTAGTTTTTTATGTTATTATTATGTATTTATTGTTTTCCATGGTATTAAGTCATACTTTATTGAGATATTTTTCTTTTCTTCTTTAGATTTTAATCTAGAATCATCTTGATCACATCAGCAACTCTTCTAACAGTTATTTTTTTCTAGGTCCTTGTGAGATATACTTCATCCCTTGCCAGATGCTACATCAGATTCTTGGGTAATCTTTACAGGATTTCTTGGCTTGGAAATATACAAACATATTGATGAAATTCATGTAGCTTCTGCTGAGAGCTTTAGCTTGGGGGGAAAAAAAAAACCTCTTAGGCTTAAGAGTTTT
>NW_012144855.1:1589155-1635423 GCF_000956105.1 Propithecus coquereli | reverse complement strand
GTTTTGGATTTAAGCCTTTGCCCAGAAAATCGGGAAATCAAACTTGACTAGAAATCAATCAAATCATTATTCTACTTAGAGTATAATTTCTTAGTATAATGGTTTCAAAGCATTGATGACAATAGTTCACTTGCATTCCTAACCCTATTTGCCAGCCTACCAAAGACATGTTAAGTACAGATCAGGCTGTATAAATGGGAGCCTTACTCTCTCTCTTAGTGTTGCTTTTTTTAGGACCACTGATAGGTTATTAGCTCTCACTGCACTTAGATTTTGTTTGCTAGCTCTCAGTTTAAGGCTACTTGAGTTTTAATTCTGGTTTTCTTGAAGCTCCAATACAGAATACTTTGGAAGCAGGGATGTGGTAATCTCCTTAAAGACTTATAACTGAGCATGACTTACCACTTCTGACCTATGGAGGGTACCCTAAGGGTCGATAAATCCTATTTGAATAGAAGTATCTATTCCAGAAAGGAATAAGAATATCCAACAACTGTTAGACCACATGGATTGTACTATTGAGTCTCCAAAAAGCCCTGAAAATTAAGTATGTCATCAAAATGTAAACATATGTTAAGATTTCGGGCATTGTCTATTATAGCAATTAGTGTTATCTTAATTTATATAGGGATACAAAATAAGTAATATGTTGCCCTCAGTGAGCTTACAGTCTATTTGTATAAAGAGAATATGTACAAGTTGTTATTATATATATAACAGAAAACAGTTATTGTAATGATAAGTCTTAAGAAGTAAGGAAGAGATGAATCATAGGCTTAGGGGTAAGAGTCATAGTTCTAAGAATGCTTCTTAAGTGAAGGTGTGATACATACATTGAGACTTAAATAAATATAATTTAGTCAGTCACTGAGGGTAAGAAATTCTATGCTGAAAGTATAGTCTTAGAAAAGTCTTGGGGTCAAGAAATAACATGCTATATAATGGATAACAAGCTATTTAGTGTTTTCAGAAGATAATATATGAAGAAGGAGTGATGGGTAATGAAGTTGTAGACACACTTATGGATCAGATCATTGAGAGCCTTGTAAGTCACGTAAAGAAATTTTGCAGCCTGTGGATGATGGGAGACATTTTTTAGGTTTTCAGCAGGTGAATGACAGATTTATAGCTTTAATCGATTTTTTTCTAACAGTTGTAAAGATACTGGTTGTGGTGATTTAAAAATGTATTTGCAAGTTCTTTGATACTCCTTCTCTTAGAAGGTAGAGCTTGACTTCCCTCCCCTTGAATGTGGGCTAAACTTAATGACTCACTTCTAACAAAGAGAATAAAATCAAAGTGATGGTGTGTGACTTCAGAGACTAGGACATAGAAGTCATTTTGGCCTCCTCTTTGTTCACTTTCGCTTGGATCATGGATCTGGGAAAGACCTCTGCCATGTTGTAAGGGCACTCAAGAAGCCTTGTAGAAAGGCCCATGTGGCAAGGAATTGGGGCTTTCTGTCAATGGCCACATGAGAAAACCATTTTGGGAGTGGATTCTTCAGTTCTGATCAAGTCTTCAGATGATTTTAGACCCAACCAACAGCTTGACTGCAATCTCTGGAGAGACCTTGAGCCAGAACCACCCAGCTAAGCTACTCTTGGATTCCTGACCATCAGAAACTATGTGAGATAATAAATATTTGTTGTTTTAAATGGCTACATATTGGTGCAGTTTGTTACACAAGAGTAGATAACCAATATACTGGTTTTAGAGGAGAACAAGACTTCAGTGTAGGCAGATGAGTTAGGAGCCTGTTGTGTTTGACCCTAGTTTAGGGCAGGTAAAGGTGGGTAAGAGGTAAAAGATATAAAAATAGTAGGAGCTAAAAATGTTTTGGATTTAGAGAATGATTAAATATGGAGATAGAAGGAGTAAAGGTTGATTCTCATGTTTCTTGTTTGGGTGACCAGGGGGATCGTGGTGCTGAGACACAGAGAAGGAGCATATTGGAGAGAGAATGGATTCAGTTTGGGATATTGAGTTTGAAATGTCTGTATGATGTTCAGGTGAAATGTTCAGAATATATCTATCAGTGAAGAAATGTGGATTAAGAAACCATCAGCATAGAGGAGGTAGTTGAAATGATAAGCATAACATTATTTAATGAAAGTATACAGAGTGAGAAAAGCCATTGGCATAAATGGGACATTGCAGGAAGGCATGAAGGAAACCAGAAGAGGTAATGAGAGAAACCTGAAAAGGTAGATGGCTTGGTTTCAGACATTGGATAGGAAACCTCATTCTCTAACACTGGTGAGAAGCAGGCAAGAATGGGTGTTTGGTAAGTTTTGAGATGGAAGAATAATTAAGAGTAATCATTCTTGGTATGTTGAGTTTTCCAAATGGAATAGAATGCAAGATCACTTGCTACCAGTAAGTATGATGCCAGTTGAGTAGAGAGGAATTGGAGCTATAAAGGGAAAATAAAGAACGAAGTGAAAAAAAGACAATTACAGGAATGGATGGATTGTGCTGAGTGCTCAGCCATGTCTTTGATGTAAGTGATAACAATATGGAAATGTGATGATATATACAACTGGGAATCTTTCTGTTTCAGTTCAGCTAGAGTCTTATTGCTGATAACAATACCATAGAATACAGCTTATCTATGTATGACATGCTAAAAAAGGTTGTGAAATTGGTTTTGCAACTCTTACTTTATCACCTTGGGTATAGGTGATAAAGTATTGATCAATATTGATCTAAAAGATATTGAAGAAGAGGTATTCTTTTTAGAGAGTTTTGGTCTTCTGTGTGTGCACCAGTTTCCACACACCGATGGAAAGGGGTGTGGGGGTACTTTTGTGCATTTTAAGCCAAATTAGAGAAAGGGCTTTGTGAAAACTACCTGGAAAGCTTGACATAAGTCTCCTAGAGTTTAAGGGACATGATAAAAATTAAGGGCCTGGGTGGATCTGGCAGACCAATAAGACAAGAGGATGCTTTGGGAGCTAGTTACATTTCCACCAGCAAAGGGGTAAAGATGTATTTCCCATGTACCATATATGTTCCCCTATAAAGGAGCTGGCTCATGGTCTCCTTAAAAGGAAACCTGCCCCAAACAACCGCTTGGGATGAGGAAGCATCTGGAGGAAAGGCACTGCTATATCTGTAAAGTTGTAGATGTTTCTACATCTACAAGGGCATATTTATGAAATTGAGGAAATCAAAAACACTCATCTTGGATTAGGTAACATTAAATTTTTTAAGTTTCTAAAAATGAGTAGGTTTTAGGGTTATTGTATTTTTTGGTCAAGAAATAAAAGAAGAGGGAATATTTCATATTTCACATTTTCATATTCATATTTTCATATTCTTCATATTTCATGAAGGCTGCATTTGAGATACAAGTTGAAGGATGAACAAGATTTTTCAAGGAAGTCAGAGTACCTTGTTCTGGACATAATATAAACGACATCTAGAGGTCAGGAAAACACAGATCTTCTGTGTTGTCCAGTTTATAGTTAAGAGAATGTTTAAGGGAATTAGAGGATGAGCATGAAAATGTAAGTTGGGGCCACCCAGTAAGGAAACCTGAAAGCCTGAATAATTCAGTAGGCGATTGGGAACTATGAAGGTTTTAAATAGGGGAAAAACCTAATTAGAGAGGAAGTTTAGGAAGATTTATCTGTTAGATGTGTAGAGAATGATTAGAATGGGAAAGACTAGAGAGAATCAGTCAAGTTGGAGACTCTAGTAATAGAACACTTAAGAGGAAATAAAATTCTGAAGCAAGATGGTGAATGTAGATGTTGAAAGAGGAGTGGATTCAAGATGCCATTTAGAAATGGAAACAACTAGATTTATTGACTCAAGATATGGAGGCAGAATTTTTTTTTGCATTCTAAGGCCATATTACTGGATGTATGAGAATGTGAAAATCCCCTTAAAGACATAGAAAAGTCGTCAGGAAGTCCTGGTTGGTTGATGAGGTAGGAAGTGATGAATTTTAGGAGCTAGCTAGCTATATATCCAGTAGAAGTGTCTGACAGGCATTTGAAAATGTGAACCTTGAGTTTGGTAAGGAGATTATAGGTAAAGCACTAGCTGTTACCTGCTCAGAAGCTGATAGTTGTAGCCAAAGGAGTCGATAAGATTCCTGACTAAGTGAGTTTATTCTAAGTTCCTTATCCTCTTTGAGTTATGAACTCTTTTGGGAATATGATGAAAGCTACGCATGTCCTTGCCGGGAAAATGTGCAAAAACACAAACACAAAAGTTTGTAGAACCTAGTTTAAGATATCAAAAGAAAAGAGAACTGACAAAAGAACCTTGTAAAATACTTACATTAAGGGAACAATCTTAGGAAAAGATGACACAGTGATAGAAGACAAACCAGTGTCATGAGGGTGCTTTTGAAGATGCTTTGAAGTATTTAGAGCTGCAGAGTGTTTTAAGTGTCTGAGAACTGAGGAGAAGTTGTTGGATTTGGTGTGGATTTGGACTTGTTGATCTAGGACTAGGAAGAAATCATTCAGTAGTTGGTGGGGACAGAAGCCAAACTACAGAAGGCTAAGGGGTAATTGGTTGTGAGACTAAGTGAAGATACTAAGTGTAGGGACTAAGTATATTCTGCTTTTATATTAAGTTTAGCAATGAAGGTAAGAAGAGAGAGCAGTGACTTGAAGAAATATGTAGCCTTGGGAGAATTTTGCATTATAATTTTAAAAACATTAGGCATATTTGTAGATAGAAGAGAAGGAATTAAGATGCAGACAAAAATAAAAGAGAAAATAGACAGCTTTTAAGAAAATTTCAATTATTATTTTCCTGTTCGATGTTACTACTAGCTATGGTTGTATTTCTGGAAAACAAAATACTGCTCACTCCACACTGATGACAGTAACCCACAGCTAAATCTTATAAGGATCCACTCACGGGACATAAGGAAACATTGAAAAACAGAACTGTGTGAAGAAGAGTAGCCAAATGTAAAGATTTTCTAGCTCTAGGTCTGGCTGAAGTGTCCTACACAAAAAAGAGGCATAATGATGGACAGTGCTGAGCAGAGGCACTTTTAGTAGCAGACGCTATTATATCTCAGTGTTCCTGGCTCTCAATGCCTGTTCTTTCCCTAGTTCTTAAGGCAGTGTTTCTCAATCTTGGCTGTCCATTGGAAACCTGTGAGGAAGTTTAAAAAATACTGATGATTAGGCCCCAGCCTCAGTGATTCTGGTTTTATTGGGGGTAGGGGGAGGTGTGGGTATGGAAAAGCTTTAAAGGAGATGTCATGTGCAAGCCACTGTTTTAGCATATTCACTTTAAGCTTCAATTCAGTCATATATCCCATCTAGATACTTTCCAAAATGTGTTTGAGGAAGGTATGGTCACTAGCCAGTCTTGACAGTCTTAGAGGACTCTGTGGAGAAATTCTTTTTCCCTTGGTATAGTAAAGCAGGAATATTTTTCTTATTTCTCCTTTTACCTGACTTAATCTGGACTTTTCACCCATAGTTGTGAGGAAGCAAGCACTCATAGGAGCTTATTTTTTGGGCATTTGTAAAATTCATGGTCGGGGGAAATCTAAGGATAAGGCAAGCCTTGCAGGAAATAGACTCGCTTCCCTTTCTAAAATCACCACCTGATGATCAGCCAGGCTGCAGGAAGACTAAAACTACAGTGGTTTGCTCTTGGTTGAGTAGACAGTCTACGCATGGCGGGTGGGAATGAGTCTCTTCCTCAGTGACAGTTACTCTTCCAGGGTAGAGCAGTCAGCCACACAATTCTATTTTCAGAATACATTTTCAGGGTAAGTCTATATTAGGACAGTAATTCACTTCCCTTTCTACCCTCCCCTCTCCAAGATTCCCAGCTCTCTAAAGAAGGGGCCATTAGAAAGTGTGAGAATTGCCCAGAGGATTACATGAAGTTGTGGTAGCTCAAGTGAATGCCTCATTAGCATGTGAGAGAAAAGCCCAGACAACACCATCAAAGGGTGTAAAACCAATCCAATGGGGTGGAGAGGGGGTGGTTAGAATGAATTTAAATCACTTTAAAGCCAATGTGAATGAAAGAAGAATTATTTCCCAAAGAGTTATTTAGCTTGCATGTGAGTGAAAGTGTATACATTTTCATGTGAATACAAACTTGCCGATTACCTAAATTTGTTCATAAGCCATGGCCTGTATAATAAAAACAAAATTAAAAATATTTTGACATTTCAGCTGGTCTTTGGAAACCAGAAGACTCCTAAGAAAGCACAACAGGCTAAGGAGACTATCTGATTCAGCGTATTATAACATGCTACTTGTTACTAGCATGATGACAATTGAAATAATGAAGACATAAAAAAGCACAACACTTAATTAGGCAAACCTGAATTAAGAATCTAATGAAGTCACATTTAATTTGTATCCATAAACTGGACAAAAGTTTCCCACCAAACAGGGTCAGTCTTGGAGGATTAGTGGGTGTAGGTGGTGGTTAGGGGAGGTAGAAATAAAAAAGAAAAAAACAAAAAACAAGTGGGGTGGGGGGCAGGAGGGAAAGGAGGGAGAAGGGTTCTCATTAGCTACCTAAAGTTTCCCAGCAAGCCAACCATTTGGCTCCCTCCAGTGTCTACTTAAAGAGCCTGTTGTTTATTGAGTGGGTGAAAGTGACTAGAAGGCTTGGCGGGTAATTGTTATGGCTCGCAACCCAGAAGAAATGCCAGTTGGTATTACAGGACTTGATGCCTTTGTGCTCCAGCTGGCATCTCTCAAGAACAGAGCATTTGAGGAGCAAAGTTTCCTGGAGGTTTGGGCCTAGGCAGAGGTGCTTAATATAAAAGGCTGGGGCCAAGGTACATGAGCAATTGGTAGCCCATTGCTTGTGCATACTCAGTTTTACCTCTGCTGTCCACTCTGCTCCAGGGAGTATCTTCTGGGAGCAGAATAATGCAATGTGAACCTCCACTTCCCCAAGAGTGGCTGAAATGTGATGTTGTGGCTACATTGAAAACTTGGTCATACAGAGAGATGATATAATGAGTTAAAGATCTGCTCAGTGTTTATTGTAATAACCTACCTCTACTTGATGAAAAACGCAGAGCTAAGGAAAATCCTAAAGGATAAATTGGGATTCTTACTGTGATATGCACTGATAATTCTTAACTAAAGGCAAAGCAATCATTACCCAATATCATCTGTCTTAGACCACAGGTATTTCCCTTCTTTTTGCTTTAGGGAGCTAGTTGAATCATCTACTACTCTATGCCCTTCATTTTGTAACAATCTGGGCCAGGCAGGCAACTCTACTACTTAGGTCAGATGTGCAAGTATTGCATTGTTAGTTACCTGTTATATGTACAGTATCAGTCATTTTACAAAAACTATTGAGGGATTTTGACATTTGCAATTGAGAAAATCCACAAGTCTTTGATTTGATAAGTTGATTCCTGCTGCTTCCTTCCTGTCAGAGGTACTGAGCTTGAAAACGAGATCAAACTTCCAGAAAGAAATATGCTTTATATAAATGTTCCTACTCATATTATTTCATAGTCTCCTATGACAACCTTCACGTCAAAGATTTATTCTGGGTAGTTAAGTTATACAACAAAATATCTGATGTGAATTTTGGCAAGAAATTCACTAACTGGATAACTTGCCAGGAACAGGTATCCATATGGAATAAACAGAAGTTGTGAGAACAGGTAAGAGCATGCTTACGAGGGGTTGCTTCTCTGAACTAGTTTCCTAATTTGCCCAGACAAAATATCGTTAAGTTCATCAGTGCCTCGGTCTATCTTTTTAGGAAGATGTGCTTCATAAACAAACCAATTTTCTCATTAAAAAACTCCCACAATACCTAGTTTGGATACTAAAATTTATTAGGAAAAAAAAGTAGTTCTAAAACTTGAAGGGCTATTTGGAGAATGTGAATAATTAAACATCAACAACAACAGCAACAAAAAACCCAACTGGCTTCAAAAGATCGAGTTCTGTTTCAAATAACCTCCAGAGAGGGATATTATCATTGCTCAGATTTTAGAGGAAAAATACCCTAAACATATCCATGAATACACATATTAGTCCTAAAAAGATTATTTTAGTTTTCTTAAGGTTAAGTGTGTTAAGCCTGAGAGAGGTGATGTTTTGTGAATAGAGTCATGTTTTTGGCTACAGAAAAGCAAAATGATTTCTTGAAGTATTATTCCATTTGCTTCTTTGAAAAAGCTGTTTTCTGAAGTTAATATCTAGAAAAGGGAAGCTAATAAGATCATTTTCTGTGGTGTGAGATGCAAGATTCTTTCTCTCTATAAAATGGGTTATTAATTCCCAAAATCTTATCCTAGGTTCCTCTGCTTATTAAGTGAAGTTTAAAACCTCTAAAGGATTATTTGACTTAAAGTACATTCCAACTTCTCCTGTAATTAACATTAACATCAAGTTCTTATTTCCAACTTTAAGACTCCCAGAAAGATTACAATATAATTTAGATAAAAATGATTAGAGGGTAAGAATATTCACAAAATGTGAATGACAGAAAATATGTCTAACAGCCCACATTATTGTGTTGTCCTCACACTTGTTCTTCCTAAGATTTTGCCGAATATAAGTAAACGTCTGACACTCTGAGTTAACATTTAAAAATACGCTTTAGTTTCATAATCACTGCAGTGCAGAAGTTATTAAAGTTATAGCAGTTCAGCATGAAAGAAGTCAGGAAATTTTCTGTGTTATTTTGCTTCCTTATACCAAATGATAATGTATGTGAAATTCTCATTTTCTTAATTTTAGATCACACATAGAATCTTCATAAACAGAAGAAATACAACATATGGTTTATAGAAAAGACTATAAAATTCATAGTGGGGTCTATAAAGAAAATTCCATAAAAATAAGTAAAAAGCATTTGAGTAACATATGTGTTTTAATTAATATCCATATGGGATTATAAAAAGAGAGTTGAATTAGTGTGATTGAAAATAGGGTATCATTACTGTTAGAGCAAAAAATAAGAAATTCATGTCAATGGCTGTCTAGGTGATGACTTGGTTTAGCCTTAGTAAAATTCAGTTAACATTTAATGAGCACCTAACAAATGCCAGACCCTCATAGGTATTTTTATATTTTATATTACAAATATATTTTTACATTTATATTTTGATCTTTGCAACATTGTGAGGTAGATAGTATATTGAGTTTTGAAGAAATTTAATATACTTTTCAGGATAGTATAGCTTATAAGTGATAGAACTGGGATTCATAGCGTGTTCTCCCAACACCAAATGTGCCCATGTACCTCACCATGTTTTCTTTCTCAAATATATTCAATATGGTAACAGTGGAAGAAAACAAAACTAAAAAAATAGATTTTCTCATGTATCAGGTAATAATTTGATTAATGAAAACTGTATCCTTCTAAGCCGACTTGTACAGCTGCCACAATCAATAATGATTTCTAGAATAAAAACTCTTGTATTTTAAGATTAAAATTGGTCTTAACTATCCTTCTCAGATAGTTGAGAAAGAAACAAGACAGCTTATCTTTATAATATTTTAAAAGCAGTCTCTTTCATTGGTGTTTGAATGATGCTGGCCAGACCTTCCCAAGGCTAGTCTGTCACTGCCCATCTGTCCTAGAAGGTTCAATTAAGAGTGAAATTAATGATATGTGTGACTTTGGGCTTATTAGCACAGATGTGTCAAGAGGAGGCGAGTATGTAGTTGAATCTTGTGGTTGTGTTACTGAATCACCCTCTTTCGGCTTCTCAACCAAATGCAACCTTCATCTGCTTGCACCAGCGTTGTGCAGGCTGTACTGGGTAGAGAGAATTTTGTCATCTGTTTTGGATGAGCCTATGTAGCTTTTGAATGCTCTCTTTGTTCCAAAATCCTCAGGGCACAACAGATATTCATCAACAATGCCTTGTTTCTTTTTAGTGTGTCAAAAACAATTGAGATAAACAATGTCTAGAATCTGATCTCTACTTCTAATGCATAAGTAAGCTTGAGCTTTCCCCAACAGAAATGATATATTGATATCATAGTAGGCACTCAATAAATGCTCATTGATTGGTTGCTCAATTGATTCATTGTGTATGTCCTGAACAACTATGCAAACATCCAGATGATATCTAATATCCGCAGCTCATACATCACCGAGTCCTTTCAATTTTTAACTAAAATTTTTCTTTAAATCCACTTGTCATCATTTCCACATCTGCCAACTTTGTTCAAGCTACCATCTTTGTATTCTGCACAATTGCATAAAGTCCTATAACTGGTCCACCTGTTCCATTCTGACCTGACCCCCTCAACCCCTAACATTTTCCACATTCCAGGGTTTTCTTTTTAAATAAATGAATGAATGACCCTATTCCTGCTTTAAGTACTTAAATGACTTTTCATTGTTCTTGGAAAAGGATGACCCTCAGCATACATAATGCTGCTCGTTGTTCTCAGTGTTCCAGCCCCATTGGTCTGTCTGTCTCTGCTTTCTCAGTGTCTATGCTCTGCTTGTTCATTCCATGGAGCCTGCCTTGATTTCCTTCCCTTGCCACTTTGTTAACTCTTACTCATTCTCCAGTTGTCATCTTTTTTTCATGAAAACCTGACTTCTATGATAGTAAACCCTCTTGTTATATGTTCCCACAACAATGCAAATTTATTTTTAGTATGTTTCATAGTTGAAATTTAATATTTTGTTGAGACATTTGATTAATCTCTATCTCTCTCACTAGATAATAAGCTCCACATGGGCAGGGACTTAAATGGCTTACCATTACTCTAAGCCTAAATTCATGCAAACAAACTTGTTAATGTGTATAAGGCCTTTTGATCTGGCCACAGACTACTTTTTCAATCTCCTCTCCAAGGAATTATAAGACACATAATTCAGTTGAATTTAAGAAATATTTATAGATTCTCTTTTGACCCATGTTCCCCTGCAGGTATCATTCCATTTCCTTGCCCACGGTTAGTGCAAGACTACACAAATCAGCAGTGGTCACTGTTTCTATTTACTCAGATCCAGTTTTCTCCTCAGTCTCCTCCAGTTTTTTTTTTTTTTTTTTTATTTTGCATTTTATTTATTTATTTATGTAAATTACACGTACTGTTCTGCACTGGATTTCATCAATTTTTGGAATCAAGATTCTAAATGCATCAATAACAACGATTTTCACCTTACTTGCCCTCCCAGCAGCATCACTACAGTTTAGCATTGCTTTCTTCTGGGAAAACTGCTTCTCTTTGTTTTCATGATACCACTTTCTCTTGGCTTGCCTCTTACCTCACATTGGCCACTACTTACTGTTTCTTTGGATTATACCTTCTTGGTGTGATTATAAATATCAATAGCAGTGCTCCAGTGCCAGACCTGAAATTCTCTATTCTTCCATATTTACCTTTGCACCCCAAGTGATCTTGTTGATAACATGATTTCTGCTACTAGATAACAAACAGTTTATGAATATATTTTGAATTTCTACTTAAAGGCCATTAAGTACTGTTTCATTTTCATCAATTGCATTGATAGATTTCTTTATGCTGGCCCCAAATTTGAGGCAGTTTTTAAATGTAATGTGCTGCTTTAAATCATCAGGGCAAAAACTATAACATAAATGAGAAACTACAGCAAAAAATCTGAGAGGATAAGTTCACTTTGGAAACAAATGCTAGGTTTGGTGGCTTTCATGGGTATTGGAGGTTAGCTGTGCTGATGCTAAACTATAAAGGCAAGGATAGATAAAAATAATTTAGTATTAGATTGTGTTAGGGAAAAAAGTCACTGAAGAAGATTGTGTTTCATATGAAGTTTGTAGCTTCAGAAATTCATCTTTTAAAAAAAGTTATTCAGTAGTCAGATTCTAACAGACAATATCAGGAAAATATTTGGATACACAAGAATGTTTGAGCCAATGACTGACATAGGAAGGCTCTTATAAATACATAGACCTTAGATATACATAAAATCAAATACTAGAATATATTTTTTATCATTAAAGTGTCTTAATTTCCTCTCAGTAGTATACAGGCAAACATTACAGAAGAATATTAAAACTGTATCACCGAACTATGGTAATAAGCCCTGTCAGTAAGTCAATGTAAGCAGCTCATTGGAATTCAACAATTATTTATTGAGGGTTCATTGTGTTGAGGTCTTTATTCTTCCATTGTTCCATCCATTGTTTTATTTATTCACTCAACAATCATTTATTATTGTTAAGGCATTATTATAAGCTCTAATGATACAGAAATGATCAGAACATAGCTTTCCCTACAAGAAATGTAGAGATTAATAAGACGCCATTTTTATTTTCAAGAAGAAATAATGAAAATATTGAAAGATAATCTGTGATTCTGTTAATAAGTTGTTTTCAAAGCACATGATTTTGGATTTTAAAGATATATGAAACAGGAGAGTTTTTCTTTCCATTTGTAGCAAAATAAAAATCATTTAAAGGTAAATTTGGTTAAGAAATTTGCATTATTTTTGGAATATATAATTTATAAGATAGGTGGTTAGTATACTTGCAACTAATACATTTCCTCAACTCTGATACCATTCATTATAAGATTCACCACGAATGTAAGAATAGCTTTTTGGAAAAAATATATTATTACATAAAATGTGCAAATAAATGGAATTATAACTCAATTACAGAAACATTAAACTGTGAAAGGAAAGTGCCTATTCTGTTTTATGGAGGAATTATAATAGTAAATCAATTTACTAGCTAATGGTGGTTTCTAGCCTTGTTTGACTTATTGATTGGTTTCATGTTTTTTGATAAGTCATTTAAAAAACACATCTTGCAATTAATTTCAGAACATTGGCAGCAAAGATGATTTTCATTCTGTAAAAATTGAATTGGTCCCATCTATATTTACCAGCGCCATTTGATTAGAGTACTTTTTTCTTTTTAAATTGTTCAAGGATACTCTGCTTCCATAATTACACAAAATTTTTTCTAAGCTCAGAAAAAGAACATTAGAAAATATGGTTCTGAGTCTACATTTCGTTGAATACCTGTGCTTTTTAAAAAATCCCGAACACGTGATCATTAATAAGTTAAATACTACACATAGCTTATTTTCTATAAGTTCTACACAACAGAACCATTGGCTACTTGAGGTCAAATCTATAGATCCCCAGCACCTACCACTGGGTCTGACACATACAGAAGGTGCTTAGTAATAGTTTCTGGGAAGAATAGATGGATATAGTAAAATATACTAAGTTAAAGTAAACGAAGGCATTTTTACGTGTACTAAGATATTAAGTACTCAACCCCCAGATCATTCCCTAATTAGTCACCATTGTTTCTTACATTGCATAGTTTTACTTTTTTAAAGCACTAAGCAAATTTAGTTCTTAAAAAAATCCAGAGGAGGCCGGGCGCAGTGGCTCACGCCTGTAATCCTAGCTCTCTGGGAGGCCAAGGTGGACAGATTGTTTGAGCTCAGGAGTTCGAAACCAGCCTGAGCAAGAGCGAGACCCCGTCTCTACTAAAATTAGAAAGAAATTAATTGAAAAACTTAAAAAATGGCCAGGCGTGGTGGCTCACTCCTGTAACCCTAGCACTCTTGGAGGCCAAGGTGGACAGATTGTTTGGGCTCAGGAGTTCCCTGTGAGCTAGGATGACGCCACGGCACTCTAGCCCGGGCAAAAAGAGTGAGACTCTGTCTAAAAAAAAAAAAAAAAAAAAAAATCCAGAGGAAAAAGTACTTTGGGAGTGACTCTTAGGTCTCTGTCCATGGTTTCAGGGAAGTCAAGGAAGTCTATTCTCCTGTGGACTTTACTGACTCATTTCTGCCTGAAATATTAGATGAAGGACCATGATGCCACTTATACTTATTAACTAATATTTATTAACTAATATTTAGCAGTGTTGCAATTTATCAGCAAGTGCTCAAACCTCCTCTTTGCTGGAACTGCATGGCCTAGTTGATACTCAAAATAGATATAATTTTTACTAAGTGCTTTTATCATCAAACAACTAACGAAGTCATGTAACTCACAAGCTTTATACATCTTCATTGATGAGCAAGTTTGGATTTTGGACTTTTGATGTCACCAAGGATCTTTCTTTGGAACTATTAAAAACCAAATTATTCAAAATAAAGATTTTCAAACAGTCTATTTTCTTTTTTCCTTTTGTTGATAGATTAATTTGTTCACCTTTTCCTCTTTGTTTGTTTTGGGAATTAGGGCTTTCCAATGAGCCCACGTGTTGTTAAGAACTATCTCTAGATATTGAGTTTACATTACAAACAAGCAAAAATTCCCAGCCTGTCAGAGATCTTCTCCTAGGATACAAGGGAAAGCAAAGTTCAACTAAACTGCACAATTAATTCATGATCACTTCTGAATAGAGAGAAAAGGTTGCTTTAAGCTGTTCTCTTCTTCTCCTAGGGATTTAAGGTCAATTTCAAGAAGCAAAATTACTATTCTTTCTAAATTGTCTCTCTCCTGATTTGTATTCCTGTAATTATCTCCTCAGGACCTCTTCCCTTTTAAGTTGTAAACTTAGCTTAATAAATCAATAAATTCAAGGATTAGCTACATGTAAAGATACTAGTCTGATAGCTAGATGGACAGGTGAAGGAATAAAGTAGGACAGTTTCCTTTCCTGACTGATGGCTTCATCAGTGTATCAATTATTTTTGTTTTACACAAAGGAATCTGAAACTATCCTTTTTTCCTCCTAGAAAATAAGGGAAGTGATTTTTTTCTTTTTTGCTTTAAATTCTCTCCCTCTCTCTTTCTTTTAATACAAAGATTAAAAAACATTGTCTTTAAGCAGTGGACAATTTCTGGAGATCAAAAGAACAAATAGTTTATGAAGAAATAAGGCCTTAAAATCTGATTACTTTTAGCAGCAGCTGGTTCTCAAGCCATTGAAATGAGATGATTTTGTGTTAAAATAAGAAACACAAGCAGTTAAATATATTCTGCTCAATACCCGATCCAATATTTGACTATACTACTGATTTTTATTTCTAAAAAAGAGCTTACAATGTCATTAGATTTTAAGTTGTATTTAATTTTCAAATCAAGGAACATAAGATAGTTATTCCAAATGTTCTATACATATTATACATTCCAGTTTTGGGATGCTTTCCCGAGGCAGTATAGTCAACTGGTCAAGTTCGTGAGCTCTGGAGCCAAATGTCAGGTCTAAATCCTAGCTATACTCTTCCTATGGGAACTTGTGTTAATACCTGAGTTTCGTCTTCTGTAAAATGGGGATAATAATAGTACCTACCTCATAGGGCTATTGTGAAGATTAAATCAGTTAATATAGGTAAAGCAAATAGGACAGAGCCTGGCACATAGTAAGCGTGGAATAAAAATTATTATTTACAATATCCTTGCTCTTCTGAAAATGCTATAGTGCATATGTGTGTGAACCACGTTTATTTTATTTTGAGAAGTATTGTGGCAAAGTTCGCATTAAATGGAACACCTTGAGATGCAATTTACTGGCATGGGTGGGAATTAGTATTAACAAATAAAATTTATGAATCCTTTCCTATGAAAATGTCTGAAACGTGCTTTTATTTATGAGAATTCAGAAAGGATGAAATCTGCCTCGAAGCTGTCTTTCTTGGGATGTTTACTCAACTCTCAGTTTTTATGGTTTTCTCTATTTCCTGTTACTCATATCTCACTGCTTAAGGTGAAGTAAACAGGTGAAATGTTTGCAGAACGAGGACAGGTTGAGGAATAAGGAAACATATTTCTAGCATTTTATTGATGACTCTGCTATTTAAACAGCAATTAACATTTAAATTTATAAATAGGACCCAATTATTTATTTATTTTGGGGGTATAACAGGGTACTGATTCTGACTTTAGATGCGGAATTCTGTCTTTTTTATTGATAAAGTTTACTTATAGAAATTATACGGCTAAAAGGGATCTTAAAAATCAATACCCCAATTTTAAAAATGAGGAAAGATGAGCTCCAGAGTGACTTAATTAACCATTACTCCATTTGTTCAATAAATATTTATTGATCTTTTACTGTGCAGTACTTGCTCTGCTGAGCAATAGAGATGCAGGTATGGCATAGTCTCTGTCTTTTTAGCTCTTATGGACTATAGACAATTATAATAAAGTGTGATGAAGGGAAGTACAGAAAGTTTAGAGAGTACATAGCAGGAGGAACTAACCTACTCGAGGAAGTCAGAGGTAGCATAGACTTTAAATTGAGCCCTGAAGAAGGGGTTGGAGTGGACCAGTGCAGCGGGAAGCTGTACAGCTTATAGGAAGACTTGGGAATGAGAGGGCAAGGCATGCAAGTTGTTTGGTTTGAACGGAATGAGAAGGGGAAAGAGATGGGGCCTAAAGCTGGACACATATAACGTCTTTCAATTATCCCAAGAGCAATGGAAAATCTTTTGGGAGTTTTAAGCAGAGGTTAACATGCTTAGATTTGTATTTTTTAAAGCTAATTTTGGCTATAGCCAGGTGAATGAACTTAGAGGGGTAAGATAAAGGTCAACAAGGCCAGTAGATGGCTCTTGCAGAGCTCAGGAGAGAGACAATGTTGGCTTAACCTGCTGACTATGGATAATGCAATCAAATCACAAGCGCATAGAAAATACTGATTTCATTTCTAAGTCTTGTTTTAAAAGAGTTAGTATTAATATTTTTATTGTTACATTTTCCTGTGACCCAAATTCCTGAAAAATAGTCTTTTAAAAAAGCTCCCCCTTTTTCCTTTATTAAACAAGGGATTTAGTACAGCATGCTCTTTTTTATTGTAGAAGAAGGAAAATGATTAGCTTAATTGTTTCGGCTGGTGTTTTTTACCCAGCAGCTAATTCCTACCTACTAGGCACTATTCATCTTTCTGTCTGTTAGATTCATTCCATGTTTTCTATTCCCTTTGCCACTGCCCTAGTTTAGGCCATCATTACCTCTCACCTGGACTGTTGCCATAAGCTGTCAACTCATCTCCCTGCCTCCCAAACCTTTATTTCTTCCTATTTATCTTCACATTGTGCTTTCAGATTCCCCTGCTCAGATGCCTTCAGAGGTTTCCCTCTGCCTACAGGAGAAATGTTAGCATTATTCCATCTGCTCTTCTGCCCTGCCCTGACCCGCATACAACCTGTCATTAAACTAAGCCAGATTACACGCTACTCCCCAAATAAATTTCACACACTCTCTCTCTACCTTTGCATAGGTCTGGGATGGCATTCTTCACTTCCTGAAATTTTAACAATTTTTTCAGGGTCCAGGTCAGAAGTAAAATTTTCATGATACCTTCTACAGTTATGCCAAACAGAAATATTATTTTCCACTTAAGGGTCTCACAGCTGAGCTCCTGAATTTTCCTGTTACTGTAGTTGTGTATGCACATATCTCATCTCTCCTGTAAGACAAGTTCTTAGGGTGGGAACAATGTCTTATTTTTCTCTCTGTCCTCGTCAGTACCTTGCCCAGTGCCTTGAAAGTAGCAGATACTCATTAAGCATTTATTTCATCAAATTGATGTCACTTTTGAATGCCAAATTTTTAAATTTTTATACGGATTTATTCTGTTTGAGACCCAAAATGCCTTCAGAAATATGGTACCATTTACGGATTAAAATTAAGAATATAACAATAATTCTTATTTTTAAAGTGTGACATAAGGGGGTAAATTAACATTAATATTTCAGGTTTCTTCATTCATTAAATATGTATTATATAGTGTTATATGTTATTTGCATTATTATAGACTCTGGTAAAAAAGTCAGTTATTCCTCAAAATTAATCTGGTAGTTGATACTGCCTTTTCCAGCTTCTCCTAGTGTTTTTACATTACATCATTATATTTTTTTTATAGCATCTTAGTTCTCTTGTTTACAGTCTGTCTCTCACTAGTTAGTGTAAGTTAAATGAGAACAAAAATACTTCTAAATTTTTGTTGCTCATTGCTATGATATCTCTAGAATAGTGACTAGACAGATAGGCACTCATAAAATATCTGGTAAATAAGTAATTGAATGAAGAGGGAGAGACTGGAGGAGATAAACTGTTAGAGAGAATTGAGAGAAGAGTGATAATAACCTGGACTAAGGTTTTGGCAGTGGTAGGAGAGAAAAGAATTTACCATAATATTGAAGTTACGAAGAAGAAATCAACAGAGGACCAAACGGAAGAGAAATGTCGCAGGCAATTCCAAGATTTTGAATTATTTTTCTGGGGAAATAAGATGGCCCTCCTAGGATCTAGAAGTAAGAAGGAAGGTGCTGGTTTGGGGAGGTGATGGGTTTTAGGCTTTAGATGTATGGAGCCTGCTGTGTCAGCGGGAGAATCCAATGAAAGTGCTGTTGTCTGGTAGGTCGAGAAGCCAGGCTCTGCTGGAGATACAGGGTAACTTTCAACAATTTAACATTTTTGTGTCTGAGACACCTGAGCTTGAAAATGCAGACTTTTCAAACGTTTGGGAGAGTGGGAGTGTGATGTTTTTTATTGCTTTTCTCTTCATGAAGTCAGTTATCACGTGGAATTCTCATGAACGCAAAGAGGTAGCAGAGACCCCCAGGAGGTAAGGCTGGTGGCCCAGTCTGAACACCCGAGGCCCTGCTGCCAGTCCCTCATTTCCTCTTCAGCATTTTTCCCATGTGGCTCTGAACACTGCTTAGGAAACTATCTTTGGCAGTGTTTGTGAGGGTTGCCAGCTTCAGCTAGCAACCATTCACTCGAAGTCGAAGCTGAGTGAAGAAAGTGTGAGTTGCCAAATGAGGTTTGCTCCCCCTTCCCCACTCTGCAGATCTGGAGGGCAGGAGAGAGAATTGTGACAAAACACCCTAGCTCACAAGGACATAGCTATAGAGACAATTTGAGTTTTAAGTGTACAGTTATCCAAATTGAGAGGAGTTTCTATTCTTAGAAATAGAAATGGTCTTTTCATTGACGATACTCTTCAAACACCAGGAACTTCTCTTTCTAATACATCAATAGCACAATGATAAAATAGAAGATAAAAGATAAAAAGTGAGAAACTTTCCTAATAAAGAATATCCAAAAGATATGTATTACCTGTGCTTGTATATCTTATGGGAATTTACTATTGGCAATAGAAGAAGAATTCCTTGTCAATGACAACAATATGAGATTTCTGGAAAATTAATATATTCATTCCATTCATAGAAACTGTGCTTTACCAGTTGAGCTTAATTAATTAATGAATTTGTACTGAGGCTTGTAGAATTTATTTTAGACAACTGGTTAATCCAATTAGAATGGACTTGATGTGGGGAATTATTTGGTACTAGCAATTCACTGTATATTGTCTGTGTGATCATCATTCTATGTGTAATTGACATGGACTATATATTTTTGTGCCTAAAAAAAATTCATGTGCTGAAGCCCTAACCCCCAATGTGATGGTATTTAGCAAGAGGGCCTTTGGAAGATAATTAGGTTTAGATGAGGTCATTAGAGTGAAGTCCTAATGATGGGCTTAGTGTCCTTAAGAGAAGAAGAAGGAGACCAGAGCTCGCTCTCTTTCTCCCTCTCATGTAAGGACAAAGCAAAAGGCAGCCTGGGAATAGCACCCTCATCAGGAACCCAATCTGCTGGCACTTTGATCTTGGATTTTGCAGCCTCCACAACTGTTAGATATAAATGTTTGTTGTTGAAGCCATTCAATCCATGGTATTTAGTTATAGCAGCCTATGCAGACTACAGCAATGTTTCTCAAACCACAAGAATCTGAAGTTTATTTAATATGTGGATTTCTAAACCCCAATGTAGGTGGTATTTGTTTCAATTAGTCTCAAATGCATGTGTCCCAGTATTTTTCATTTTCAGTAAACTTCGAAGTGATTCTGAATGCAGGCTCTTCTGGGCAATAATTTGACAAAGACTATTTACAGTACAGGTGAGCAGGTGATTGTTTTTTATGCAATAGGTGGGAGGATGAGATGGAAAGGGAGAGGAGAACTGTTCTGACTTTGTCCTTCCACTTTCTTATTCTTCCTTGTTTCAAACATTCCAAAGTTTTCCATGTGAGGGCCATATCTGGAGCTACCAGCTTCTTTCCTGTGTTGTTACATCACATAGCAACAAACACAAATTTAGGATCTTAGAAGAAAAAAATGCAGAGAGAGTGGGCACTCTATAGTACCACAATCTTCTTCCTACCAGTGCTTCATTTGTTCAATATTTTCTCTCAAATTACTGAATTCTAAGCATTCAGGAAATCATAGCCAAGAAAGTGCTTGTCTTAGGCAAAATTGTGAAGTAGGTGAAAATTCATAAATTAATTGTTCATTCTGCCTACTTCCCACCAAACTGGATAAAGTTAGCTTTTCTGATAAATGAACCTATAAATTCAGAGTGTGTTGGAGGGTTAGTACTCTATGTGATCTAGAAATATATATTTTTTAGTACTTCTTAGATTAAGTATTTATACTTTAGTTTAAAAATTTGGAAAATTTAATGAACAAAGGAAGGTACTGGGAGATATTTTGGGGGTTCTGGGGGCAGTGGGGTTTTTGGCATCCCTCAAAACATTTTTCCCAAGGGCAGACCTTGAACAAAATCTATGGGAAGAGATGTCTTAGAAATCTAAGTTCCATGTCTTGGCTCTTTATCACTTCAAAGTTAGATATGATCCGGTCATCAGTCTATCTGAACTCCACAGAAACCATTGGGATTAATGCACAAACATGTAGAGGGTCTCTGCTTTTTCAGGAAAAATAAGATGTTTCAAAATAGAAACAGTTAATTATATTCTGTGGATCTCATTTTCTCCTTGAGGCAGACACAAATTCCAACTGTTTCTGACCTTGTAGTGTCTTCTGTCAAATTGGCACGTATTTTGACATATTTTGTGAAAGCAGTTTCCATTATGTTGTATTCACCAACACATGGTTCATTGAAACTGTTAAGCAAAATACAAAATATTACTAATAATCTATCTGCTATGTATTATTAACAATTAAACAGCTTCCACCAGATGGAGGAACAGATCTGTGATATCTATTCATTTTTCATGTCCAATAAGTACTCTAGCACAAATCAGAGAAAGACCCTCAAAGAACGACTCATATTTAAACTCTTTTGTTGTGTAAAAAGGAATATAAACTCGTGAAATCAAGACAGCAAGTTTCCTGTTTGTGGGAAAGTCCCCAGGTCAGAGAATAATAAGTTAGGCATTGTCCCAAAGCAGCCCTATTGACTGGGTCTTTGGAGTCACCAGTAGGTCACTTTGCTTCTCTTATTGTAAATGTGCTTAAAATTTACAATCCCTCAGCCCCTCCGGTTTCATGCTGTGTATATTTTGTGGATAAATGCCCCAATATGTAAAATGCTGAGAGTTATATAAAATAAAGATGAACCATTACTATTTCAGTGGGGTAAAGAAATTCGAAAATTTTACTAGTCTACAAAACATTTTTACCAACTTGTTCTCTTGATGGGAAGTAGTTAGGTTATAAGAGGAGAGAAACGTCAGCATTTTAGCCTTAACAAGCAGAAATTCTAGTCACCTTCATGCTGGCTATTTGTGAGACTATATTCTTGTCACTGTATTTAGTTTTGTGATGTTCATTAAAATTAGGCTTCAATAAATGTGTTTCTCTCACATTTTTAGACCTGGTGTTTCTTTCTCATCTTGTTAATAAATCCATGATCTTCATAGATTTTTCTATTTCTCGGGTTTTTTCCCCTTAGTCCTAGTTAACTATACAAAATGTTTTAGTTTATTTCTTCCATTTGCATTTCTTTGCCTCTCATAAAGTACTGTGTTTGTCTGGGGTGGAGGAAGACCCAGCCTGTGGAATCCTCTTCTGGATTTGCTTTCACTGGTTATTTTTCTTCTTCTTTACCCAGGTATGTCCCTCTACCTGGAGCTCAGAAAATATTTGTGGAATGAAGTAAAGCCTGGCAAAATATTGCACAGTAGTAAACAGAATAGGCCTTGGAGTAAGAAAGTAAGTTTTGAATTCCAGTTATTTCCTTGTGAACTACCTGAACTTGGGCAAGTTACTTTATCTTGCTGGGCCTCCATTTCCTCTTCTGTAAAATGGGAATCATAGTACCTATTTCATAAGGTTCTTGTGGTGTTAGGTCAGGTCAGATAATCCATGTAATGTTATAGCAGAGTTCTTAGCACAGGGCAATTGGTCAATAATTATCTTCTATCATTACGATCTATCTAGTTTTGTCACAGCAGCCAGCATATTCTGATGCTTCCACAAGGCATCAGAATATATATACATTTAAAATGTTAAATGTGAATAAATCTATTAGTGAAGGAACAGACTTTTTAATTCAGTTGATAATTATCTTCTCCACTCTAAAGTTTCAAGTTTGATTTTTGCAGCACCTTCAACTTTACACCTGTTTGTGAAACTCCGTGTGTGTTTTAACATTCTTTGTGTCCCCACTACATGCCCTGATTCTTTTTTTGGTCATAATAGATGCTTAATAAATATTTATTGACTCATTGTTTCCCTATTAGCTATTTTTTCTTTCTGATGGTAGATTCTTTCTTAGGGGAGTCTCCTCAATTTTATACTCTTAGTATTCCCATGCTACATATACAGGTTGTAAATTTTTTTCAAACTGTGTTTCTAGTATCATGGTTTTAAAAATTTCTATCTGTTTGATGGATATTTATAATCCTCCAACTGAATTTACTCAAACACTTATGTGTGTGTCTCGTGTGTGCACAGGCAATGGTAGTGAAGCAAGTTTTGATAAGGAACTTAGGATAAGAGCTACCTGGGGCTTTCTGTGGAGATACCTTTTCTATATATGGTTTTATTTTCAAACATAGTATGTTAGTCTATGCTTGTATAAATTATATCTGAAATGTTTTCCAAGTTTATTTCTCTCCCTAAAGTATAGTGTACAATTTCCTGTTCCATGAAAAGATTGCTTATTTGATGAGGAAATCTTTATTTTATGTAGACACAGACTTCTTAGGATGCCTCTCTGTTCCAAGGAGAAGTCACAAGTATATTAATGGCCTACATTTTCTGTATCAAGAAAATTGATTTCTCCTTTGTTTCTAAGGAAAATCATTTTGAGGGTACTCACCACTATGTGATGAATGGTACTATAAAAAACACTTTGGGGCTTCAGCAGGGAGAATACTGGTTTAAAAAGTATTTATTCATGCAGTCTAATTTTATTCTTTCATTCACTTTTGGAATGACGTCTCCTTATTGTTTCCTTAACCTAATCCACATGAATATCTCTATGTACCGTCTAATGCTCAACAAGCAGTAAATAAAACAGAATTAAATTGTGTTTTTAGCTGCTGATTCACCTTACTTTTAGTCTTCTATTTTGTAGACTTGCCAAGTGTAACCAAGGAACTTATTTCCTGATTTATATCATTTACTTCTCTCCTGTCTAGCAGAACTTGTACTTCAATGCCTGGGACTTGGAGAAACAATTGAGTGGGATGGTGAGTCTACCAAGATATTTGCTTAAGAATCTTAAAGAAGCCTACCCACGGATATTTTGGAGACAGATTTTAAGTGAACAAAGTAAAAACTTGTTTTTTTTCTTGTGGTTATTTCAGGCTTTTCTATTTTTAAAGTCATCTTCACATATGGTACCTCCATATATATCTAAATATATTCCACATTGATATATGCATGATTTAAGCTTACTTTTCATAATACAGCACTGTGACTAATTTGGCGTTAATTCTACTGGGTTTTTCAGATCTTTTCAGTATGACGGGGCTACTGCCAATTCTAACAGAATTATTATAGTGTGTTAACATACACATCTAAACTATGTACACTATTATATTCCTGGCACATTCTATTAATTATGGAAATAACTTTCATTTCAATAGTGGAATTTACATGACAACAGCTTCTGGGGCTCAGTTGATCATCAGACCAGCATGTCACAGAATTCCCTTGTAGTGTGGGTGTTGACAGGATTCTGCTGACAACAAATTTGCAATGAAAATGTCTCATAAATGTGCATCCACATAGAACATTACTTAGAAGGGATCATTTCAATATTCACTAGGCCATTAATGTCAGAGAAGACAATTTAATCACTCTTGCATTAATAAAATAAATTATTAGGAACATAATCATACATACATATATATAAATGGCCTAAAAGATGTGTCTTAAACATTTAGCAAAGATTTCTGGATATAGAATTGTGAACTTTGTGTTCTCTCCTGTAACAGTGTAACTCTTTTGTATTTTATAATTCCTGTATAAATGTTCGATGAAGACTCTAAGTCAGACAAGAGGATAGTCTAGTCCAGAGGGGTTACAATAGGAAGTAAGTAACAAGATAAAATAGAATTGGGAGAAAATCACGCTGAATATCATAACGAAGTTCTTAATAAGGAAAACCATTAGACTGTGAAATAGTCTTTCAAAGGCTCTGGAAGAAGTCATTACGTGAGCCATTTAAAGTCAGACTGGACTGAAGTACTCCAAAATACAGTGGGCTATCGGGACCAAGCCTACGTTAGAAGTGGGAGGAGGGGGATGACCTCATAGTTTCTACCATCTCAGTGACTGCTGGGATTGTACTCATTTTATGTGTTCAGATTTTGTAGATAATCTTCTATCATTTTTTGCTACTTCTTGGGAGCAATTTCAACAAATTCATCTAATGTAGAATTGGATGCATTTAGTATAATCTCAAAAGAGGCGACAATGCACAACAAACTCAGTTTAAAATAGCAAAATGAGATGACTATGAGTAAACATCTACTCCTTATTTGGGAGTTACTCCTAGAGAAACCAAGTCTCACTTTGGAACTCTGGCCACATTCCAATGTACATAAAAAAAAATTCTAGTTTTCAACAGCTATTAATTTTCATTTATTCTGTTTAATGGAATCTAGAGATGATGTTTAGTTCAGGAAAACAAATTGAAACATTTTATCCCCAAGCCATTGGGCTAAATTTTGGCAGGAGGTCGCTAGGACCCTGGAAGAAGATGATGCTTCATTTTGTGACTGATCACTATTAGAGGAATGACCAAGAAAGAGAAGATGGTTTAATTTGGGAAAAAAAAATAGTTTAACATGAAATAAGAAAGAGGAAAATGTACCCAGGGAAGTTGTCAAATGTTATTGCTGTGGGTCTTTCAAAATAAGACCATCTTCAATTTTGTGTTGTTGCAGCTGATCATCTGTCATGAATTAGAGAAGTGAAACAGGTGACCTTTTGACAATTATGCTGATTTTTTCACAAATATCAATTTCAATTTAAATAAAAATGAAGATCAATCAATTTTATGCTATATTTGTATTTGTTCAACTTTACTAACTTTAATTGCAGCAACATAAAATCAGAGTTGAGCTCATCATTTTGATATTTGGTAACTGTGGGGTAAAGAATTTGATTTACACGCACTTCTTTTAATATGTACAACACAACTTTTTAAAAAGTCCATCATACACAAATGAGCAAGTCATGGAACATACTTTCATTATTTATAATATTATCTGTTCATGTAGCTTTCCACACTTTTTTCCCAACTTACTGGTCATATATTTCCAAAGTGTAAAAATACCAGTTGATTTAAATAAAGAGAAGGTGCCTCTTTCCTCCAAGCCCCAAAGTTTAACCTATTTGTGCTGCTTAATTTCTATGATTTAGATTTCGCATTTCATTGGTATGGGTTTAGCTCATAGAACTAGAGTTCCATAGATTTTTTTTTTTTTGGAGGGGAGGGGAGGGTTATCAATACTAAAAGGTATTGTTACCATATTCTTCTTTTTAGTTCAACAAATGTAGGTATTCTGGAATTTTCATTGTTTTATTTGTGAAAGTATAAGTTTCAAGACTTCCTCTCCTCATTTTCCATCCTAAGCACCTGTGTTATTCTGAACATAAATTAAGATAACCTTAGGGCATATTTATTCAAAATATCTGATACTCCTGCTAGGTGATGAAAAACCAAAAGGATGGCCAAGTAAAATCTACAGGTGTGGGAAATCTTTGTAAATATAAGACACTGACATTATGAAAGGAAAATATTACAATATTTTCTGGTATACAATAGTTTCCAAATGTATTCAAATTCTATTGGGCTATTTTTAGAAAAATAAACATGTAGCAATATATCAAGAGAACCGTAACTAATAATTAGAGTATCTTAAACAACTTTGGTAGGAACTGTAATCCATATGAGTTTAGCATAATGACAATCTAGATGTTTTTAGTGACACCTATATTAAATATACTTATGCAAACAATTAGAGTTCAAGTAGCAGCATTAATATATGAAAGAGAAAAACCAAAGCAGACTTAGACTTAGGTAAATGAATACTGTCTCTCTTCAAATAGAGGCTTATTTTTTCCCCTGAAGAAACATAATATCGCTCTACCAAACAGTTCTAAGAGCCAGTAACACAAAGAAATTCAAGCAAAGAAACTCAACGAAGTATTGTTGAGATCCTTAACTCACACTAACCGCAACTCACATTAACCTCAGCTGTGAATATTCCAGTATGTAACTATCTCTATATAGACCCCAAACGTATCTATTACTATTTAAATAACAGTAGAAATTTTATAAGCAAATTATTTGAATACATAACCACAGATCTTTAGAAATGTACAGTTTAATTTGTTTTCAAAATTTATAATCTGTAAAATACTTAAAAAGCAGGAGCACGCCCTCTTAATATATTTATTCACAAATGTTATACCTTAGAGAATCTTCTACATCTGTTAACCCAAAGAAGAATTAGAATGCAATTTAAATGGAATCCTTAACAAACAAGTTTATTGGATATACTACCTAGTCTATTTTTGGATCGCAAATCTCCCGCCCTCTCTGAGTTATCTCACTGTCAGACAAGAGAATGGAACAGGATCGATGAAAAGATATGTTCCCAGTCTGGCTTTTCAATTTTTCGCTCAAGCCAAAAGGAGCAAAGGGCAGCGAGTTAAGGTTCCTTTCCAAGCATGCTTGCGGGAGGGAGCACCTCTGGTCGCTTCTGGCTACCAAGCTTATCCGGGCTGCATGGACCAGGTCCGCTGCCCGCTGCCCACCTCTCCTGGCAACCTCCACACCCACATGGAACCGCCAGCGTGTCAGCCAGTCATCGCACGGTTTCCTGTGCACAAAGCCTTAGGAGCCCCCAAATAGAAACGAATCCTCGGTCCAGAGCAGAGCTGGAGGTGGTTGGCTGATGAGATTGGTCCCTCTTGGGGTCTGTGAGCGCTAGTTAGTCCATCCACATCTCTCACCCTGGCCGCAGATCTGCGCCCTGAAATCTACCTCCTCCCCGAGACACAGCCGTGCGCGCACACACACAAACTCTCACTCGTGCACATCCACATCGCCTCTGCCTCCCGTCCTTCCCAACCCCGACAGAACTGTAGGGACCGGTCCGTGCTCTGCCTCGACTTTCCCCGCTGCGCCTGCCCCACGCGGCACCCGAGCTTCCGCGCCCTAGCTGGGCTTCCCCCAGAGGGACTCGTCCTCCTCTGGGCCCCTTACCTCGCACCAACTCCTGGCAGGAACTGGAGCTGACCGTGGTGGCAGCAGCGGCAGTGAGCCTGCACCGGGGCTCTGGCTCATGGTTGGTCCTCCACATCCGACACAAAAGAGGTAGCTTGCTGGCTTTGTCCTTTCCGAATCCACGGGAGAAGTTATTTTGCCCCCGAAATGGCCAACTTGTGCGCCCAGCTTCCTGTCACAGTGCCCCCTGCCCCCGCCCCCTCCTGGCTGCACGCTGGACCACTGCCCGGCGGCAGAGCATCCAGGCCTCCGAGTCGGTTGGGAGTGGGAAAAGGGAGGAGTGGAAGAGAAGAGAGGGAGGAGGTTGAGGAAAGGGGGGACCCAGTGGTCTTCCGCGGAGGGGAGGGGAGCACTTCCCTGTGGAGTCCCCCTCCTCCTTCTCTATACAGGCAAACCCACTTCCTAGGCGGGGAAGCAACTTTCCTTCACCTTGACCAGGCTGAAACCATCCCATCTAATTGGGACTCTCAGCAGAGGCACGGACCTTCTGGCATCCTCTCCTCATTCTCTTTCTCCTTTTCTCCCTCCCTCGTTTTCCTTTTCCCTCTTCCCCTCCCCCTGCCTCCCTCCTTTTATAGGGGTGTATCTGCAGAGTCTTCAGCGAGCCAGGGTACCTAGATGAGAGGATTATTACGCGGAAAGCCAGGGCGGGTTTGCTGGCCGCTTTGCCTCACTCTATTTGAAATCCTAAGGCAGTGCACGCAAAGGTCGGTGAATTTCCGAGGAGTCGGGTGAAGGGGCTGAGGGGCGTGGGTCTGTAGGGAGGGAGGTGGCTTCAACTTTGAAGCTTTGCTAGAGCTCTAGGCTTTCGGGTGAGCAGGGGCAAATAGTTAGTCCTTGGAAGAACTCTCCTGCGGTCCCGGTGCAACCGGGTGACCGCATGTGGAGAAGACAGAGAGAGCGGGAGCAGGGAACCAGCGAGCTAGCCAGGGAGGCCGGTGCGCAGCTCTGCCCTACACGCGGCACAACTGCACATTGCGAGTCCCTGGAGAGGGCTGGAGCAGAACAATCTCTGGGTCAGGAGGGAGGGAGACGCTCCTGTTTCCTAGCAACCCTCATCAATCTTCTCCGGAGAGCTCTCTCTGAAGGAATTCGATTGGACAGTCCCTGGAGAGAAGCCACGCCCCTTCAGGAATGCTGGGCTGCTGCTTTTTCGCATTCTCCCAAATTTCTTGGGTGGAATAAGATTACGGAAGAGTGCTGAATTATCTTTTTTGTTTCTTATCTTCCTGAGCTACCACACTGCCCTCTTGCAGCTACCCCTGCTCATTAGTCCTTCTCTAGTCCTACTTGTGGTTAGCAGACACGGTTAATGTTTTCTAGGGAACCTCTTCTTTCTTCTTAAAATTAAATAAATAAATAAGAACCTTAAATCGGTGACGTAGGCACAAAAGAGAAAAAGGCACACGGAAATAGCTTTAATAGGTTGCAAGCTACAGATAAAAATCCGAAAGCTAAAACTCCAGGCATCTTTCTATGTGTAGAAACACATTGTGTTTAATTTCAAAATTGAAACTTCATTAATTTTCCACCCTAATGTACTAACTTTGTATTAACCAAGGACTGAGTTATATGAAGCCAGACACAATTAAACTTAATGCTTTAAATGCTACATTTATTCTTTAATATTTAATGTTAAGTTGTTTAACAGATACTCTTTTGTAACCTAGCCAGAACTTTGAAACTACAGAAATAATCGTACCACTGATTCTTTTAGAGGGCTAGTGATATTTAAAAGACATATGTGTGCATCTATTTCATTGTGAACTCTGTACACCCAGAAATTTGAATATATTACAAATTAAAATTTTATTAAATAGCGAAATGCTAAAAATACTAGATGTACCCCCTTCAGCACTATTTTTTCTAGGATACAATAGCATTACCAAAATAAAAGCAAAATCATTCTTCCTCTGTATTTCATTACTATCATCTAATATATATTGTTCACCACAAACACTTTAGGCCTTCATAAGAAATAATTTTTAACAATGTCTGCCCAATCGACAACTGCATATCAAGAAGCCATGGCATGAACAATGAGAGAAATAAAGATTATACACTGCAAGGATTTCAGATACTCATAAAGCCATGTTGGCAGATTTTAGCCTCTTTCAGAAAGTTCCAAAAGATATTGGCATGCACTTCCAAGACCTTATCAGAATTATCTGAGGTTGAAAGAAGCAGAAGAGATCTGATGTTTTCATCTCATTAAAAAAGAAAAGTAGCTGTGTTTGCACAAAGGAAAGTGCTGATGTGCAGGCTGAACTGCCTCTCCATAGCCTGTATCTCGGTAGTGTAAGGCTTGTGATGAGTAGAAGCCAAAATACTGAAGCAAATTATCAATTTATTATCAGATCGGGCCTTATGGGACAATATTTCTCCTCCCTTAGTCCTCCATACACACAAAGAAATGACGAACGAAAGTGCTGATCAGCTTTGTGGAAGCTGATTACCTGAATTTGGATCCTGAGTTTCCATCACTTCCTAGCTGTATGAACTTGAGCAAGTTTCTTAACCTTGCTATATCTCAGTTTTGGCATTTGTTAAATGGAATAATAATTGCTCATACCTCAGTTTCTTTAAGGATTAGTAAATGTGTGTAAGCAGTGCATAAATATTAGTTACTATTATTGGTTTCTGGTTTATAGTTAACTGGTGGTATTTTAATTTGTCGAGCATATAGAATATTTAATTGTAAGTAATTGGTCTTAAACTTTAATTCTTCCTTCACTGTTTAAATTCATCATTGACTGGGAATATATCTTAGCTTTTAATTTTATTCGTTGGTGTGTGTGTGTGTGTGTCAGGGAGATTCAAATTGTTTGTAAAAGCCTCAAGAGATAGGACCAATAATAACCTCTGGCTAAATAACATGTCAATTAAGAAGTTACATTCTCCCTCCCCCCACACCGTCCCTAAGTATTCAAGCTGAGCTCCATTTCTAAACAATTCTAGTTTCTTTTCTTAAATAACTGGTATAGCATATTTATTTTTATCAAATATTTTTCAAGTGAAATGTGTGTTTGGGCATTTAGAACACTCTTTCTAGTTCATGTTTTTTATTAGTTTGCTTAAACTTCACTATTTTATCTATATTTGTTTGAATAACTAATGTTATTTCTTCTTAGGACCCTTTGCAGTTAACACCCTGACTTCTGGTATAATATCTTTTTAAATATGGCCCATAAAGCATCCCAACTTTCATTCAGAAATACCATTGAGGGTTGATATATCGTCATTGTCATAAATTGCAAATAAAATGCCTTCCATATTCTTAATTTGATTCATAGTTCACTCTCACTAGCATTCCCTTTGGAGCAAATCTCCATTGGCTCAATCCAGAAATCAATTTTATTGCTGGTTTCTACTACCAGTCAGGGATGTACAGTTATTTTGACCACATAGGGTGATCAGGCATCCAGTTTACACGAAACACTTCTGGTTTATGGCTATTGTCTGGGTATATTCATAGTCCTCACCTTATTTCTCAAGTGTCAGGTTTGGGCACTAAATTATATGGCTACCCAAACCCTATAATTGTCTGGCCATATAGCTTCCCTCAACCTTCACTTGCTTCATCTGCCCTGTGACTGTTAAATTCCTCTGTATAACTCAGAATAGAACTGACCAATTCTGGAGACTTAATACATATGTCTTTGTAAATATATAATATACATATAAAATGTTAAAATTTCTCTTTAATTTGCTTATAAGCATCTCTCATTTATTTTTCAGCTTCTTTCAAAATATGTTCCTCTTTGGTTCATCTGTAAATTCTGATCTTAATTACTGCTACACAATATAAAACTAAAAGTATTCTAGTCTTGGTTTTGACTGATGCTCCAAGGCAAAGGGGTGCCAGCTAAGCCATATTCCAAAGTGGGAGTTGCCTGACCGCTGTGCTGGATCTATGTGGGGTATCCTCAAACCATGTGGGATATAAAAGAGTTAAAATTTAGGAAACTGAGATAGGTAGGAAATTGGAGCGTAGAGAGTTTTTGGTGTGCTTCTAAATATATAGTTCCAGGGTGGGGGTTTGTGCCTTTCCTCAAACTTCAACTCTAATGAAGGTTGCTGCTGCTACAGGGAAACCATTGCTATGTTCCCCTGGAGTTAGAGTGATGTAGTGGACTGCTTTTTAATTCACAGGAGAGAAATATAAAATGCTGTGTCTAAATCTGACTCTCAGAAGACTAAAAGAAAAGAAAGCTGAAAGACAAGAGGGCAAGTAACTGCACTCCCAGTTATGACAAGTAAAAGGGGTGGGTTTCCTATGCACTATATGTGAGTAGAGTGAGTACAGAGCAGGGGATGTGGTTTTTTTTAGCTCCTACCCAGACATCTTTGGTGGAGAATCTGTGATGCTGGTAGTAGACAGTCTGCAGAGGGCACAGGGCTATGGTAATGTCACCTTGTAGGTTGTGCTCTGCACAAGGGCGACTGGCTGGGGGGTGAGAAGGAGTTGCTTGCCCAGGCTCTTATACAGGGCTGAATCAACCTGGCATGAGGGCACCTGTTTATATTTCATCAAGCTGAAGGGGACACCTTTTGATAATTCACATAAAGGGTGGTAGGAGAAGCCTGAAGGTGAAGTGCAAAAAACCAGAGGCTCTGGGTAGGGTAGTAAGTGGTCAGTCATGAATGCCTCACCAGAATAGGTCAGATTCTGTAGTGAAAGATCCCCAGAGCCTGAGGGCCTGCAAAGAACTAACTAAATTGGGATCAGAAAAGTCAGCTTTGAACACCTGCTAAGCTTAGGAAAAAGCAATGCTAGATTGGTACTAGACAAATAGGACTTTTCATGTTTCTTCATACCTTCTGTCTTTGACCTCTTCAACTCAGGGGGATCAAAAGCTCCAGCTGCTGATCGGGGTGGAAGGAGGATGAGGATGGGGAAGCTGGCTGAGCAGACAGAAAAGCCTGCCAGGTCCCATTGCAGGCTGCCCCCCTGCTGCCTTCCTGGGCTCAGTGAGAAGCGTTAATGCTGGTGGATGTTGGAGTTTTGATTATTACTCTGCCTTAGAGCTAATTTCAACTCAGTCTGTGGTATTTTTCTTTTCTACTGAAGTGAAGGAAGGAATTTTTATCTGGGAATGATCTGAAAGTCGAGTCACTGACCTTGAATTACATCCAAGGGGATAGGGAAGAAGAAGCCTCACAGGCAAGATATATAGGGGCAATGGTGAGACAAGAAAAACATTGTTTTTGTGGTGCTTTATGAGCCTCACTTGTTAGGTATATGAGTGTTCTGGTCACTACTTTGGATTCTTTTGCGTTGTTTTCCTGATTCTCACGAGAAACAACAAAAAGGAATATCCCTTGGCTATTTACTATGTGTTTTGTCTTGGTTTTTGTCCTGCGTATTGTTACAGTTATTATAACATCTGAATTAAGGTCAGTTCTAAACTTGAATGTTCAAATGTTGACATACCTATTGCCCACAAATGGCTGCTTTGAAACATTTTAATTTTTGATCATTAAATAAATACTAATATAAATAAATACAAATAAATATTAATAATATTTGTGGACTACTTGATAACACTAATCACAAGTGATGGAAATGCTTGTTTGTCTTCCACAAATAAACTGGGTGCTTCATGAGGGCAGGCATTATGGCTGTTGTATTTTCTGTTATTCCCGGTGTTTAAATGTAGGGAATTGGGTAGGGGAGGGGAGGGACAGGAAAGACTTGCTCTGTAGCCATTTGTTGAGTGAATGAGTTAACCTTTAAAGATTAAAAGATCACCTTGACTTATATTTTATAGTTGAGTAAACTGGGGCCTGGACATAGCATGGATTCCAGAATTTTATATAGGAGGAGTTTAGAAGTGTTAATCTGGTTCACCAGACTATAAACCTCATGAGAGGAGTGGGATTTTGTGCTATGCACTTGTCTATCTTGACTGCCTAAAACTGCCTGGCATGTTGTAGAGCTTAGTAGCCATCTAATGAATGATGATTAAATGGTTAAAAGACCTTCCCAGGGGTTTTGCCTCAGTCTGTATTTTCATAACACGTAAACTCTTTTTAGTTTTAGCTTTTTCTAAAATAATTTTTTTGGGGGTTGGAGTGGGATAATATCTGATAAAGATCATGAACATTAAGCATAATAAAGAACAAATCTAGAGACATCACATTACCAGATTTTAAACTATACTATAAGGCTTTAGTAACCAAAATAGCAAGATATTGGCACAAAAATAGAGACATAGACCAATGGAACAGAAGACAGACCCAGATATAAAGCCATCCACATACTACCAATTGATCTTTGACAAAGCAGACAACAATATACACTGGGGAAAAGAACCCCTATTCAATAAATGGTGCTGGGACAACTGGATAGCCACACGTAGAAGATTGAAACAGGATCCATATCTCTCACCACTCACAAAAATTAATTCAAGTTGCGTAAAAGACTTACATGTAAGGCATGAAACCATAAGAACTCTAGAAGAAAATGTTGGAAAAACTCTTCTTGATATCAGCCTAGGCAAAAAATTTATGAAGAAGAGCCCACTGGCAATCATAACAACAACAAAAATAAATAAACGGGAATTAATTAAATTAAAATATTTCTGTACAGTTAAGGAAATAATCAACAGAGCAAACAGATAACCTACAGAACGGGAGAAAATATTTGCAAGCTGTACATCTGTTAAAGGGCTGATAACCAGAATCTACAAAGAACTCATACAAATCAGCAAGAAAAAACAACTGTATTTAAATGTGGGCAAAATACATGAATAGAAGCTTTTCAGAAGAAGACAGACAAATGACCAATAAACATATGAGAAAATGCTCAACATCACTAATCCTCAGGGAAATGCAAATTAAAATCACAAGGAGATATCACCTTACCCCAGTTAGAATGGTTTTTATTAAAAAGTCCAAAAACAATAGATGCTGGTGGGGATGCAGAGAGAAAGGAACACTTATACACTGCTGGTGGGACTGCAAATTAGTACAATCTGTATGGAAAACAGCATGGAGATTGCTCAAAGAACTAAAAGTAGACCTGCCATTTCATCCAGTAATCCCACTACTGGGTATCTACCCAAAGGAAAGGAAGTCATTTTTATCAACAAGATGCTTGCACTAGAATGTTTATTGCAGCACAATTCACAATTGCAAAGATGTGGAATGAACCCAAGTGCCCATCGATTCATGAATGGATTAACAAAATGTGGTATATGTATACTATGAAATGCTACTCAGCCACAAAGAAGGATATATTAAGGCCTTTTGCAACAATTTGGGTAGAACTGGAGATCATTATCCTAAGTGAAGAACCTAAAAAATGGAAAAACAAACACCACATGTACTGGCTATTAAATTGGAAATAACTGATGAGCACACATGTGCACAGAGGGAAGTAAAACTCAATGGAAATTAAGTATAGGGTAGGCAGGAGGAGAGGCCTGGGCAAAAAGCTATCTAAGGTGTACAATGAACACTACTTGGGTGGTGGGCACACTTATAACCATGATTTAAGCATAACAAAAGCGATCCATGTAACCAAAAACATTTGTACCCCCATAATATTTTGAAGTAATAATAATAAAAAAGAAAGTTAAAAAAAAGATTATAAACATTGTAGGGGAATGAAATCCCCTAGATACACTCATTGCTTGGAGGGGTTAATTCATACAGATAATATGTGGTAGAACCACTGCTGTTACTCTGGTCTTGTGACTCCAATTTAAAGAAATGATGCAGAGCATAAACACTAAAGGACCTTACAAGAGAGAAGAACATATCAATTGGGTTTGCTTTTTCACCTGTAAGTTTATTCTCAGAGATTTTGACATAGGTCTTTATCGTACATTTTAAATATTGCATATATTGATGCTATTTATTTTGGTCTTAGGTTACGTCCTTCCTGACAATTCAAGTCTATTTTTCATACCTAGAAGTGATGGCATAATAATTCTGTCATCCCTAAATTAACCATTTCAAACAAAGTATGATTAGTTATGTAAGTATGCATGTATGTATTCAAGTAACATTCATTGGAAACTGTCATGGGCCAAACACCATGCCAAGTACTGAGACACCAAGGATATATGAAGGTAGCTCTACCTTTGAATATTTCTTTTCTGATAATGGTAATCAAAAATGTCAACAATTCATTAAAAATATAACATGATGGAATATATAAGAGAGGTCCTCTAGGAATAAGAGTGACCAAGGAGAAGTGGCTACTATATATTAACCAAGATAAAACGCCTGAGCTCAAATGGCCTTTGTGGCTGCATGAGTATTCCAATTCAAGACTACACTTTGAAATGCACATGTATGAGTAAGAGGACTATGTCCATTAGAAATGCTACTTGGCTGCAACTAACATATAACCTAACTAGCAATAGCTCAAACAAATAGTGATTTTCTAGATTATTTTCATACATCAAGACTATGGAAGTAGCAGCTTTTGAGGTTGCTTCATATCTCCGTGTTGTCAAGGCCAGCATCTCTGTCTTTTCCTTCATGTCACAATATTACTACCACAGCTCCAGCTATCACATCACCAATTCAGGAGGCAGGAATAAACAGGGCCAGCAGTGTATGCTATATTTGCCCTGTGTATCAAGAATGAGTAATCTTTCTCAAAACCACATAGCATATAGCACTGTTTATGTCTCACTGGACAGACCTGTTCATATGACTACCCCTAGATGAAAATTAGTTTGGAAAAGTATGTAATTAGCTTCCTAGCCTCTTTAGTGTAAGGCATCAAGAAGAGGGTGAATGGGATTGACTCTTGCGCCAGCCAGCCAACAGGGTTTGACTAAGGGAATAATCTCACTACTTCCCCCTTCTTATACCTTTTCTATACTAAGAGATAGTTTTCCTAGCCCATGATTGAAGTGTTGATATCTGAAGCATGAATGTTGCACGCTGAGGTACCTATAGTGGTTTTGTTCTCAGATATTCATTCAGTAATAAATATTTATTGAGAGCATACTCTGTGCCAGGCAGTATGCTACATGCTGGGTATGTAAGATAGATTAATGTAGTGTAGCTGTTGGTATTGTGGAGCATATAGCCAAAGAAATGCTTTTAATCAATATGGAGCCTTATTTTTAAGAATGTTCCAACCATAGCCCCATTACTATGGGAGATGTCACAAGATCCCAGTATTGTATTTCAGGTTATTTTACTCTAATTCACAATATTCTGCTTTTTGACTTTTTTTATGCTACTTTGGAAATATTATTTCATTAAAACCAAAAACAATCGAACAAAAAATCTTCCATTCCCCACCTTCTCATTTCCTTCTTTAATGTTTCATATATTTGAAAAATATTTAATCAGTTCTCTAGGTTAATAAATGAATCCATTTTCCAGTGTGAAGGGCAACGTACCCACTTGGGAAACATTTGACATAAGAAAGGCCAAGGCCCTTAATAATAAAAGAGAATTTTTTTTTTCTGGTCTAGGTCATGTACATGTTAGGAGAGCAAAAGATTCTGAGTGGAGAGACCACACAAATGCAAATGTAAGCCATTAAGATTTGCTATCATTTCTAGGCCAGAATTTAATAAAATAAATTCAAGATTTCAGGAAAGTGATTTTCTTTTGCAAAACATGTTTAGCTTTAATTATCTTAGTAATTGAGTAAAAACTTAATTAGGTAATTGTTTCTATTCTCTGGTTTAGTTGGGTAGTAGAGTTTCAGTCACGGAGTGAGTGATACTTCAATTAGATGTAGTGCTAATTTAGCAGTAACCTATGACAGCCCTACTATCTCATTAAAATTTTTTAAAAATCCATGCTGCTTAAATCATAATATCTTAGAATGAAAAGGATTGGATTAAAGTTCTGGGGAAATGTTTATTAAAATTATGCATTAGTCACAAATATTTACTTTGGTAATTCAATATTTTTCCTAAAACATAATTATTTTGATTCTGAAAGTTGTAGAATAAATGTGCTCTTACTAGTTGCAATAACTAGAGTATAATGAGAAGTGTTTTTACTTGTGGTTTGCAGGGAGGCAAGTGCAAATCTGATTCTAAAGTGAGTTACTTTCACTCCTTGGTTTACTACTCCAATAATAAAGTTGCTGTTGCCTATCCTTTCTCTAAGGAAGGGTATTATTTCTTAAATGATGTTTGAGAAATATGTATAGATTAGAAAATTGCAGAATAAGAACAATGAAAGGCTCACTAGGAAGTCAGCTAGTACAGTGCTTCTCAAACTTTATTTTTCTGCCCAGCACTCATGACAGATGATGTTCCAGCTGGTAGTCATTCTCAAAGGTATATCTAGAGTTGTTTTGAATTCTGTTGTCAGCTGTAACTCCCTTCTTTTTTCTTCCACTGAAGTAGGATATTGGAATGCAGGTGAGTAAGAGCAATTTCATTCTAGAAACACCCTTGTATCCCTGCTAATTTATGCAGCAAATAAAACATTCAGGCAAAATAAAGCATTCATAAGCCTTTCACTTTATTATAAGATAAGAACTGCTAATTTTTTTCATTTTTTCCTTCTTGCAGAAATAGCTGTGGTAAATCTGTGAAGTCGTGAAGTCTTCCTCAGAAGCCATATGTACTTTATTAATATTAATATTATTAATTCAATATTAATATTATTAAAATTCTTCCTTGGAATAGCACTTCTAAGCTTTCAAAATGCATTTGCTCCTAGATTTTATCACATCCCTTTGAGTTAAAAAAGAAATCCTATTGTTCATATTTTCTAGATGAGGAATCTAAGGCTAAAAGCAATTAAGTGGCTTATTTAAGGTCATATAGCAAATGAGTAGTAAAGCCAGAACTTCGATCAACTGATTTTTAACCCAGAATGCGTTCCAATATCCCACCCTGCCTCTTGTTGCTCCCTGTTCACTGTATGACGCCTTTCTGCTGCATGCATTCCCACTACACACCATTTTGTGCTGTGGACACTCTGTATTTAGGTCGTTCCAAACTTTGCTCTCCCTCAAAATTCTGCTGAGTGTATCTTTCCCACAGGGCTTAATCTTCAGTAGCTTTGCAATGTATAAAACATGGTTATAAAATCAACTCATCCCTACCAAGGGCCTAACCAGTTAATGGTAACCTCTCCAAGGTAAGTTTCAACTTTAAGGAGTAATACCATTACTGAGAATTTCAGATGCTCCCCTTAGAAAGCAATGGGATTATAAACCCATTGTGAATATAATTATTGGGAATGGTGGTGATGGAGCTCCACATGATCTAAAATTAAATGAAAAAGCCAAAATCTTATGAGACTATTTGGTTAATATCCATGATCTCCTCCTGTCTCCAATCAACCTCATAGTAAACTATGAGGAAACGTTATCATATCCACTTGTTCAGGGTTCTTTGCCTGGAGCCTAGTGCAGCATGTGGAACATATTTGTTGAATGGGTGAATTTCAATAATATTGCCCACAACCTGCTTGATTATAACCTTGGAAGGGTGATGTAGGGCATATGGAGTTTGAAGTGTAAATTGTGATCATGTAATTATCTATGTATTAGAGATGAGATGAACTAGGTATATCTGTCAGTATTGACTAAATTCTGCTGTGGTTATTAACAATCCCCAAATCTATTGGCTTAAAACAACACTCGTACTACACATTGATTGAGGGTACGCTAGGAGCTTGCTCGCTGCATGTTGTTCTTACTCTGGGACCCAGGCTGAGGAGCAGCCACTCTCTGAAACATTTGCCATGGCAAAGAGAAAGAAAGATCTGCAGGATCTCACATTAGTACTTAAATGCTCTGTCTAGAAAAAGACACATATAGATTCTATGTACAACTCAATGGCAGAGCTAATCCCAGCAACCATAGAGGGCTCAGAAATGTAATCCTACCCTGTGCCCAGAAGGCAGGGAGTCTGAAATAACAATTGAACATCACTAATGATTGCCACAATGGTAAAACAGGACTCATCTTGTGTGGGAGCTATGTCAGTATCACATATTCTCCCACAATATAAAAACAAGTATTTCTATTTTTTGATCATTTTTATGAGTTGTGCACTGTGTTAGTGTTTTACATACATTGACTCATTAATTCATAAAACAACCCTGGGAAGGAGGTATTATTATTACTTTTATAAAGATGAAGAAACTGAAGTGAAATGAGATTAAGTAGCTTGCTCACTTAGTAAATAGGGCAAAATTAGGGCTTGGGTCTGTCTGACTCCAAAGATGATACCCTTAATAATTGTGCAATATTGCCTTTCTATGATACCTCTGAGTCCTTCAGCCTCCATCATTTGGTTACAAATTTGGTTTTGATTTACACTGGGCCCTTGAATGTACATTTTCTCATGATGCTAAGAAAGCATGCTTTTAAAAGTCAATACAAGCCAGGCGTGGTGGCTCACGCCTGTAATCCTAGCATTCTGGGAGGCCGAGGCGGGTGGATCATTTGAGCTCAGGAGTTCAAGACCAGCCTGAGCAAGAGCAAGACCCCATCTCTACTAAAAATAGAAAGAAATTAGCTGGACAACTAAAAATAGATGTAGAAAAAATTAGCCGGGTGTGGTGGCGTTTGCCTGTAGTCCCAGCTGCTCGGGAGGCTGAGGCAGGAGGATTGCTTGAGCCCAGGAGTTTGAGGTTGCTGTGAGCTAGGCTGATGCCACGGCACTCTAGCCCAGGCAACAGAGTGAGACTCTGTCTCAAAAAAAAAAAGTCAATACAAAGTAGAAAACGAGCAATCAGTTCTTGCTATAGGGTCTAAGACTGTAATATCTCTGATCTAAAAAGAAAGTTATTATTAGATCATTCAAATAGTCAAGACTGTTTAATCTTACTAGGCCAAACATGAAATAGTGTTCTGATAAAATCAAGTTCTATCTCCTATTTCTATTGACTATATAAAATGTTGGTTCAGTGCTTGAAAATTGCAAATAGCAGTTCCAAAATGTTTACTAGTGTTAATTATTCTCTTAAAATTGAAATTTCCATTTAGTAATATAGTTTTCAATCCTTAAAAATAAATATTACTTTATACTTAGAGTTTTTTCCTGTGGATCTTTTCTTCTATAAAGGCCATTATTTTTCTGTATTAAAGGTCTTAGAGATTATTTTAGGTATCATCTTCTGTAGTGGTGTTAATTTTTTGAAATACAACATTAATTTTTAGTTAAGTGAGGGAATCTCTTTTCCTCTTGTTTTATATTTTCAAACACTCAAGAATCAGTATAGTACTGCCTGGCCTTTCTGCCCTCTCATTCAATGCTCCCCAGGGGAGGAGGAGACAATCACCATACAACTAATGTATGTAGTATGTATGTATGTACGTGGGAGAATGAGTAGGGCTTGTGCAGCTTAACTGCTTCCCTTTACTTACATTGTGTGGGATCTTCCTTCTTGCAGAGATCTTGTTTCATATTTCTTCCACTCTAAGACACATTTTTAACATCTTAACATCTCTGAATAAGTATATATTTTATGATTAATGGAAGGTCCTAATTTAAATGACAGGGAAGGTTCATTTCCTTCTTAATGGTGCATAAAATAATGGCACATCATATAAACCTGTTGTCTTTTATTAGATAAAATATGATATTCTGCTTTGATCCCTAATATATGATAGATGGCCTGACTATGAGGTACAGTATTAGGAGTGGATTGTGGCTACATATCTAAGCTATAGTCCCAACAGTTTCCTGGGTAAAAAAACTGGTGTCTTCATTTTTCTGACTCATTTGATCAGCTCTCAGTCGGGTCTGAACTTCAATAGGGAGAGAAAAGTGTTATGTATTAAATCTGTAAACCCTCAAATGTTGTACATTGTACTAGAGACTTTTGCAATAGATAAGGAGAAGAAGTTGGGAAGAAAGAGAACTGTGGAGATTGAGGCATTTTGCTGAAGCAAAACCCTAAGTGATCCAAAAGGGTGGCTTTGGGTTTCGTTTTACCAAGTGGGAGTAGAGGTGGAAGTCATGTTTTTTTTGACTTTGCTAGGTGGTAACTTTCTATAGCATACCATATGGCTACTTTGTACAATTTTATTATTGGTTTTTAGCTCATGCACCTCGGGTAGGTGGCATTAGGCCTAGGGCTTTAGTAAATTGGCCAGGTGGGATTTTGACTTTGATGGATCACTGAAGCATATTAACTTTGTCCCAGGAAAGTGACAGTTTTTATTCAGGCAAGGCTGCAAGCACCTGTGCCTTAGACAAACTCAAGCCATACAGATGACCTCAGCATCCTGGATGCAGATGCCTTCAGGTGAGACTGTGATAGCAAGACCTTGAAATTCATAGGATGGCTTTTCCTGGCATTTTGGGTGAAGCTCAGTTAAGATTGGTCCTTTTAGGACTTGGAAGAAGTAACAATATTTGTTGCTTTTAAAATGCAAGGCAGCTGATTTTGCATGTTCTACAGAATACTATTGAGGTTTTGGCTTTGCAGTGTGTACTAGGTCTGTGTAGGCAGTGCTAGATCAGCTGCTCCACATTCTGCTCATCTTCATATTGTGTTTAAGGCCAAGAGAGAAAAGTGTGGAAGGAATAAACTATGTAGTTTCAAGTCAGTTTGAGATTTGTTAAGTGACTAAACTTTGGCTATGGATCCCAACTTCAAACATTAAAATTATGGGTTTCCCAGATTAGTGTGGTAGAATTTTATGAACAAACAACTAAAAATGAATGGAAACCCTTATTATGAACACAATATGTCATCCTCTTGAGATGAAGTAAGCATAAAGCTCAAAGTTAAGTTGTTGCAAACCCATAGTCAAAGAGGCATTTAAAAAGGGCTGTACCAGCCATTGTGGACAACAGTATGGGGGTTCCTCAAAAAATTAAAAATAGAACTACCATATGATCCAATAATCCCTAAACTGGGAATATATCCAAAGGAAATGAAATCACTATTCAAAGAGGTATCTGCACTTCAGATATTGCAACACTATTCACAATAGGCAAGATATGAAATCAGCCTAAATGGCCATCAACAGATGAATGGATAAAGAAAATCTATGTATATACACAACAGAATACTAGTCATCCACAAAAAGAATGAAATCCTGTCATTTGTGACAACATGGATGAAACTAGAGGACATTACATTAAGTAAAATAAGCAAAGCACAGAGCAAATATCCGATGATCTTACTCGTACGTGGAATCTAAAAAAGTTTATCTCATGTAAGTAGAAAGCAGAATAGTGGTTACCAGAGGCTGGAGAGGGTAGAGGAGAGAGAGCAATGGGCTAGATTTTTCAACAGGTACAAAGTTACAGTTAGATAGGAGAAACAAATTCTGATGTTCTATTGCACAGTACGGTGACTATAGTTAATGATAATGTATTGTATGTTTCAAATTAGCTAGAGGAGAGGATTTTGAATGTTCTCACCACAAAGAAATGATAAATATTTCTGGTGATGTATATGCTAATTACCCTAATTACCCTGATTTAATCATTAAATGATGTCTACATTTATCAAAACACATGATATAGTACCCCATAAATGTGTATAATTATTATGTGTCAATTAAAAAGAAAATATAACAAAAAAGCCAAAAAAAAGCATATTCCTTTTAGCTCTAGAAATCAAGTTATCTCAGGCAATTGAAAAGCAAATGAAATGATCAGTTAAAAACAAAATAAAGGAAGACTGCTAAGACTGTAAGACTTAAGACTGTAACTTAAAGAGAGTTGTTTATTGGAGAAAATTATATTTTAGCCAAAAAAGTACACAAATATTTAAATATTTCTGTTTATATCCGACAAATAATATATCTAGTCAGATATAAAGGAAGAAGAGTTGAACTAGGCCTAACTATTCTAAGAAGATAGAAAGAAAGGAGAGATATTGGTTTAGTTGTTACTAGGACAGAAAGGATGACTGGGACTTAGAATTCTGACAGAGAAGGAATACCAGGGTCTCAGAGAGCAGTACTGAAAAATTTTGTTTGAAAGAACTGGAATCCAAATGACTATGGAGATTATCTTATCAAAACTGGAGGTAGAGGATTTCCTGTGAAAATAATTGAGTAAATACATCTGGAAGATTAGGATGACTGTGACATTGGTTACAGGAAATTTGGACACACTTAATTGGGTGGGGCCACTTTAACCCCTCCGTGGTGGCTTTGCCCAGAGGTGGGGAATGTACCTATGATCCCTGCTAAAGTGGATCCCTTGCCAGCATTTGTGGAGGTTGAGGGCAGCCTCACCTAACTCAGCCATGCCCAGCCTCACTCCCTGACCTGCCTGTGCTATAACAGAGAATAAGGACACACCTGAAGTTTCAGGGTTCCACCCAACACCTGGGGCATTCCAGCATTTCTTCTGAGGGACTAGAGCTGGTCACAGAACCCAAGAGCAACATTGCAGCTTGTTCCTTCTGGCAAGCACCACCTACTGACAGGGAGGTAAAGTTGCACAGTCTTTACAGCATTTACCGAATCAATCATACAGAGTGTGGTTGATTCTTACCCACAAGCACCACCTACTGTCTCAGAGATTAAACAGGGGTGTGCCATCACAACTCACACTGTTAAGAAGATCACAAAGCTGGTGAAAGAGAAAGGATTTCAAAGACTTCTATCCTCCCTCATCAAAGAGAGTCAGAGAATATGCCCACTCACATAGCTCACCACTCCTACAGCCTACAAACAACAAGCAACTGAGAAAGCCATCACACCAAGGATATCTGTAACCAAGGCATTCAACATGAACCTAGACCCCTATCAAAGCATCCACAAACAGAGCCAAAGCTTCTTACCCAATGTATGCTACAAACACACCCATATGAGTGAGGCAAGGGGAAAAAGCCCCATCTAAATAAAGGAAAATCCAAAAATAAGAAGCAACAGCTGCTCCACATGAGAAGGAATCAGTGAAAGAACTCCAGAAATATGAAGAATCAGAGCAAAAGGTAACCCCCAAATGAGAACAGCAGCTTTCTAGCAATGGAAACCAAACAAAACCAGAATATTGAAATGACAGATAAAGAATTCCAAATATGGATTATAAATATGAAATGAATACAAATGAAATACAAAAGAAAATGGAAAACCAACACAAATAAACCACACAAAAAATTCAGGAAATGAATGAAAAATTCACTAAAAAATTGAATTATTGGGAAGGAGCCAAGATGGGGGATGAGAAAAGCCACCAGTCAGAATGTCTCTGCAAAAAAGACATATTTTAGAAGAAAGAGAAACAAATAAACTAGCAGAGAAACATAGATTGGGTGAGCTTCGGAAGGAAGGGTGCCTGAAACTATAGGAGACTCCACGGGAAGACATTGAGGAGGAGAACTGGAAGGAGAAAGGTCCCGAGAGGCTTGGAGACCAGTGACAAGGGTAGGTGGAACAGACAACTTTCCCCTACCTTGCATCTCGGACTGCTGGTGGCTCCTGAGCGGTTGGAGAGACCTGCCGACACCAGCCCAGAGACAGCTGCTGCCAGTGAGCAGTGGCCTCTTGCGGACACGGTGCTGGGCTCCCAGTTCCCTCAGGGCAACTCCCCGGGCACAGACCCGAGCCTATCGGCAGATGCCATATTGCTCCATTCTCTCCTTCCCCTTCCCTACCCGTGGGTGCCCAGAGAGACAATTTAGCCACCACACAGAGGCATCTCCAAGGAACAGGACCTTTCCTTTTGGGGCCCTACAGCAGACTGAGGGATACTCAGACTGTGAGCTCCCTACCTGCCAGCCCTCCCAGGTGCTGCTTGCCTGGGGACTCCAGGAGAGCAGGGCAAATCCCATGGTGGAGTGAAATAGATCCAGCTTGGTCACCCTGTAGGTGTTTTAAGACCAGCATCCCTCCCCCCGACAGGGTCAGGGATTGATCTCCAGGGCCCAGGGGACAGGCCTGCAGACCAGACCCCATACATCCAGGTCACGATCGCACTGCCCTGGGGCACAGAAGAGAGATCTGTGAAAGAGACTAGTGAGGAGTGTGTGCCTCCAGGGGCAGATCAGCATGCTGGAGCGGCAACTCTCCTCCCAAAAGAGGACTGTGCACCCAGCTCAGGCTACAATCCTGGGTAGGGAACATCCCGGCCCACGTCACAGCCAGGAGAGATCCATCAGCCTGAGGTCCCGCTTGCTGGCAGATCCTGGGAGAGGCCACGGAGAGGGGGAGGGTGGAGGGAGCGAGACCTGTTCCAGAGTGTGGGTCTTGGACAGCCCCAGCCCCCAAGCCCAGACTTTCAGCTGAGTGGACCCATTTCAGCCCCTCCCAGCAGCATTGCACAGAAACAAAGAGCAGACCTTTGTACCCTGCTAACAGCAGTTGTGGAGCCTGAGGGCAGGCTTACCCAACCCAGCCCCACCCAGGCTCACTCCTGGTCCTGCCCCCACTGAGGTGGAGAATAAGGACACACCTGGAAATCCCAGGGCCCCACCCACCACCCGAAGCACAAGGGGGCCTCTCTAGAGGAACAAGAGCTGGCTACAGGACCCCAAAAGAGCACTACAGCTCTCTCCTCCCAGCAAGTGCCACCTACTGACAGGGAGGTCATCCTACACATCCTTTTACTGCATCTACTGATTCATCATAAAGGGTGTGGTTGAATCTCACCCACAAACACCACCTACTGGCTCAAAGACTAAACAGGGCATGTCATTATCCAAACGAAAACCTAAAGGCAAGAAGGAACAACTGATCCAGATGGGAAAGAACCAGCAAAAGAATTCTGGAAGTATGAAGACTCGAATGGCAAGCACACCCCAAAGAGGAACAACAGCTCCCCAGAAACTGACATTAACCAAACTCAGAACACTAAAATGACAGAAGAAGAATTTCAAACATGGATTGTAAGAAAACTGAATGATATGCAAGAAAAAATGGATAACCACCACAAGGAAACCACAAAAAAAATCCAGGAGTTGGAAGAAAAATTCACTAAAGAAATTGAAATATT
>NW_012144855.1:1577566-1580425 GCF_000956105.1 Propithecus coquereli | reverse complement strand
AGTCTTAAGAATAGACTAGACCAGGCAGAAGAAAGAATCTCAAAGCTTGAAGAAAACACCTTGAATTAAACAAGTCAGTCAAAGACAGAGAACAGAGAATTAGGAGGAAGAAAAGAAGCCTACAATAAATATGTGATTATGTAAAGAGGCCAAACGTAAAAATTAGAGGAATCCCTGAGGGTGAAGAAGAAAATGCACAAGGGTTGAAAAACCTATCTGAGGGAATAATTGAGGAAAACTTCTCTGGTCTTGCTAGAAATTTAGATATCTAGGTACAAGAAGCTCAACAAACACCTGGGAGATTCATCACAAAGAGGCAATCACCAATATGCATAGTCATCGGACTAGCTAAAGTTAACACAAAAGAGGAACTCCTGTGAGCCCTAAAGCAAAAATATCAGGCAACTTAATGAAGAAAAATCCATCAGGCTACCTGCAGACTTCTTAACCTTACAAGACCTTACAAGCCAGAAGGGATTTGGGCCCCATTTTCAGTCTTCTTGAACAAAATAATGGCCAGCCTAGAATTTTGTATCCTGCAAAACTAAGTTCCTTATATGAAGGAGAAATGAAGACTGTTTCAGACAAGCAAACACTGAGAGAATTTGTCAAGACCAGACCTGACTTACAGGAAATACTCAGATCTGCATTATATTAGGTTGGTGCAAAAGTAATTGCGGTTTTGGACTGCCGATTTTAGGTCATTATATTAATACCATGATCAGCGCAATAGACAACCACTAGTATAAAATCACCCAAAAGCTAAAGTTCAGAACCCATATGAAATAATGGCTCAAGAGGTAAAACAAAGCAATAGGGTTCTACCCAACAGGATGAACAAAAATGCATCCCACTTATCCATTCTTTCAATAAACGTGAACAGCTTGAATTTCCCACTCAAGAGACATAGACTGGCTGAATGGATAAAAAAATGCAAGCCAAGTATTTGCTGTCTCAGGAAACACATCTAACCCACAGGGACTCATTCAGACTCAAGGTGAAGGGATGGAAAAAATATTCCATGCAAATGGAAATCAAAAGAAAGCAGGTATAGCCATTCTCATATCAGATAATACAGACTTTAAGTCAATAATGGTAAATAAAGACAAAGATGGTCATTATATAATGGTAAAGGGAGCAATTTATAAAGAAGATATAACAATCCTAAATATTTATGTACTCAACACAAGTGCGCCCACATTCATAAAACAAATCCTACCAGATCTAAACAAAGTAACAAACATCAACATCATAATTGCTGGGGATTTCAACATCCCACTGATAGAACTGGACAGATCTCCCATGTTATTTTAAGACATGTATTACTTTTAAACTAAGAAGTTTCATGGTTTGGAATATGTAGATATGTGTGTGTGTGTCTATACACACACACACACACACATATGTATATGTATTTGTGTTAAAAATTTTAAGAAGTGTTGCCAGAAATCATACTAGAAAATTAATTGTGGAATTATCCATTTATATGTTAGTACCATATATATCAGCATCCTTGAACCCTCATATTGAAAACAAAGGTGCAAAGTACAAGGAAAACAAAAATAACTGAAAGATCAAAGCCACAAATACTGTCCATAGGGTAAAGTCAAGATCAGAGAATAGTTAATACTTTGAGTTTATTTAACAAATTATCCTTTGAAAAAGAACTGCAATATTCTATGATCTCATTAAAAATATAAGTAGTTTTAATCTGAATTAATCCATGTATATAAAAATGAGGTTAAAATTAATCCATTAAAATTATTGGCTTTCATTTTTTAAGTAGTATAAATAAACCTTTATTCAAAGGAAATTATTTCTGGCCTTTTTCTTTCCATTCCTGGCCTGTCAAAGCCAAATTCTCAAAGTCTAAATTATTTTGAAAAAATTCCTGATGAATTTTATCTTTTCTTTGGGTTGAAGATGGGAACAAGCTTTACTAGATTTCTCAAAAATTATAACTATATCACTGTTTCAACAGCTAATAGTCTTTTAAAATATATTATGAATCAAATGGATTAAATGGCCTTTAACGGTTTATGCCTGAAAGTGGCAGAAAGTCACACTTATTCACATACCTATAAATACACAAATATTTAATGAGGCACCATAAGATGAGAATCAGTGAAGTGTAGATAAAGGGCTCTGACTCTGCTCTTAATAAACTTACCGTCTAGATCTTGATAAGTGATGGCACTCAGGCAAATATAACTAAAAATATTGAAACTACAACTAAAGTTTCAAGGCCAACTCAATAGTAAAGATAATGAGGGACTTTAGAGTTAAGAGGAGAGATTATATCTTAAGAGATACTCTTTAGAGACTATGAACCTGCTTTTGAAAGTGACTTGAGCTGAAAAATATACCATATATATGTATACATATATGTACATATGTATAATATATAAATATGGATATATTACACATATGACTATATAGATATATTTCCACTCTTTCTTAGAGAAATGGTAGCATACTATAGTACTGTTGTGCACTTTGATTTTTAAAACTTAATCAGCAGTACATAAAGATAAAATTTTTGTTTCAGATGGGAAAAATAACAGCATATTTGTACACTATTGGGAATGATTCAGTAGAGAGAAAAATTTTGTGGTAGAGGAAAGATGGAAGAATGGTTGGCGGGACTGGCTTTAGGTAGGAGCGTGAAGAGTTCATCGTGATAGTGGGCTGGGAGGCGGAGTACGTAGGTGCAGAGGCTGGTCGGTGGGTGGGTGGCTGTGGGATCGAGTCTGTGGGGGTTCCCACCTGACTGCTGGAGCGGCAATGGGAAGACACATGGGTGGGTTGAGGAGAGAAGAGAAGGTGTGAAAAAGTCAACTAGCAGAGGTGGGAGAACAG
>NW_012144855.1:1568139-1577516 GCF_000956105.1 Propithecus coquereli | reverse complement strand
TATATATGTGTATATATAATGTATATACATAGGGAAAGAGGCAGGAAAAGAAGAAATAAGTTTATTTTCAAAATATAGGAGCATAATAATTGGCACATGGTACCTTTTTAATATTTGTTGAATGAATGAAATTCAACTCTGCTCTTCCTGGCAGCTATATATGTAAAGACAGTTAAATTTACAAAAGAATGAGGAAGGGTAAATCAAATTGTCAAGTGCCTGAAGTTCCCCTCACCCTAACAACTGACTTTCACTTGGAAGCCCTATTTACAATAGTTGTAATATTTTATCATGTTTATAAACAGTCCCCAGAGCTAGTGTGAATGCAGGTCATACGTCCTGAGGTCAGGTTTTCCTCCCGACATGTGTCCCTTCCTCAGCTGTGCAATGGAACCATTACTCTGAAAGCTGGATCTAAAAGGATGCAATATCCCACAGGCTGAAAGGGGTGTCATGTGACCTCTAGTTTTCATTACTGATCCAGCTTTGATTTTCACTGACGCCCTTAGACTCTGTATCTGGGAACCATATCTTTTCGGTGGATATAATCAAGAGCATTTGCAACTCTGAGGGCCAAACTTTCTCATTTCAGCTGAACTCCCAACGTTTGCTATACTTCCCCTCCTGGGCCCTGAGCCAGCACAGTGCTCTCCTCTACATCATATACTCTGCTAATTTCCTCAGAGATTTTTGGTTCTCCAATCTTTCTCCTATGGTGAGGATACGGTAACCACCTAACAGTCTCCAGCTTCTTTCCACTTCAGGGAGTTCGCATGAAGTATGTTCTTCTTAACAGCAACCCAGGAGCTATATGGCCACCTTTGTTATTCCACAGGGAATCCCCTCCCTGTCCTGGAGTTGAAGGTACGTGAGAATCCTACTATTCCAGTATTTGGCTTATTGGGAGGCACCAGCTCTGCTTTCTGTGAGAAGCATAAGATAATAACTTTACAGTTCTCAGCTTGAGGAAATTTGGTACTCAGTAGGCGTGCTTCTAACACTCCAGTATCAACCCTTATGTTCAAAACCCCACTCATTGATAAATAAGAGTTCCAGCTGTAAGAAGCATATGCATAATTTATTGACCCCTGTAGCTGTATTCCACTTTCCCTAGGGCAGGCAGCTCTTTTAGAATTGTTGACTGGAATAAAGCCCTCACCAAATCTCTGATTGATGGATTAAACACCTATGCTCCTATATCTTGGGATTGAAGCAAAAGGGTATATAAGAGCAAAATTATTTTTATAAACATATCCATTTATTAAACAAATATGTATTTAGTGCCTATGATATATCAAGCACTATTCTAGACATTTGACAGTATATAAACAAACTCTCTGCCTTTCTGGAGCTTACATTCTATTGAGTGATAAATACAATCAAGATAAGTAAATAAACTATTAATATATGATATTAGATAACTGGAAAGGAAAAAAGAAGGAATAAATAAACAGGAGAGAGGGATAATATGTTACATCTTAGGTAGCATGTCCAGAGATTTTATTGTAAAATTTGAAAGAAGGGAGGCAGTTGGCCATGCAGAAATCTGAGGGAAAACATCCAAGGCAAAGGAAATGAAAGGTGCAAAGACCCTGAGGACAGAGTGGGCCTAGGGGGCTCAATACAGACAAAGTGGCAAGATTGTATGTTCTGGGAGTCCCCAACTAAATTGGGGGTCCAGTACCAGAACGGCTAGCAGCCCAGCCCTAATGGGAAATGACAGACCGCTGAACTTGGGTGTTTACAGTGTGTCTTTCACAGGGCACTTCTTTTACCTGGCAGATGGCCTAATACCTAGTCATTCAACCAGTGATGGGGGAGGGGCACACACAGGAAACTTGTTTGTGTAGGCAGATGCCCTTGTGGCTCTTGTATGGACACAACTGTGTCCAGCTTGTGCCTCCATGAACATCAATCTAGCTCTGGGAGCCCAACCTTGTGCTCTCCCTGGTGTTCCAGGGAAAACTCAGCCTAGTTCTTCAAAAGAAAGGTGAAAATTCAATACACCACCACAATAGGAAACCAGTTCAAAGATTTTTACTTCCAGATCCTGGGCAAGGAGGGCGTAAATGAGTCAGGAGGGCAATCCTCTGTTTCCAGGTCACTTGAGGCAAGAATGGGGGCAGGAGACAGGGAGAGTGAGAAGTATATATAAGGGATTTATAAGGTATATAGCAGTATGTATAAGGGAATAGAGTGTTGGTCACTTTAAGTTCACAGGCAAATGCCAAAATGGTCCCTTCGAAAGAAGCAGCAATGGGGAAAGCAGGCTCCCTCTGGCTTGAGCCATTGGGTGAGGTATAGAACTGGAAACTGTGTCAACAGTGATTGAGCCCTGCTTTTGGCATGAGAAAGTTGAACCTGAATTTAAAAATGGATGCTAAGGCAACAGAAAAATTATAAGAATTCACTACATGATGGAGGGCAGTATTTAGAGTCAGAGAGACCATTTGGGACAGTAATGTGACCGGAGTAGTGAAAACAGGTCAAACGAGTCTTGTTGGTCACAGTTAAGACTTTAGGTATTACTCCCATAGAAGGAGAAACATTGGAGATTTTTGAGTAAAAGAATGACATTATGTGAATCTGAACACAGGCAAAAGTAGAAGCAGGGAGACCAATGGTGGTGAAGAAAAGTGGCTAAATTGTGGTTTCACAGTGAAGATACAACTGACAGGGAAGAAAGAGAGGAGTCAAGTATTAAGTCAAAATTTTCAGAATAAAAACTCGAAGAATGAATTGCCATTGACTGAGGTGTGAAGGACTCAAGGAGAAAAACTACTGGAGTGAGTATGTCAACCTGTCAAGAGTTTGGAAATATCTGATAAGAACCATTTTTTTTAATATAAAAAGAGATATTACCCATATTCTCACCAAGGTAAAAATCTGACTGAATCAAAAGATCCTTGTCAGTTTTGTTAAATAAAAACATGACCATTTTGATATCCTGAAACTGCTAATAGTATCAATTTTTAGAGTTGTTTACTAGGCCCATATCTGCGGTATTCTTCTCTTGTCCCGATTATGTATTATAGGAGAATCTACCTGTAATATAATAATTAAGCATGCAAATGAGCAGTTCATTTATTTTGATCTTGGGAAAATGTCATTAATCAAATTTATGAATGTGATGAAGTTACTTCTATGTTTATTAAAAGTCATTATGAATATGTTATCTCCACACTCAGTTGACAGTTTTAAACTTAATGTAACTTTTAATCAATGGCAACAAAATCAATTATGTCACCACTGGGCACTTTAAGGAAGTTAAATTACTACCATCAAAACGTCTTTCCCCTTGGATTTATATCTTCACAGATTAAAAAAAAAAAGAAAGAAAAGACCATAAAATTTCCATGGATGTAGTGCTATGTAGTGGAAAATGCCCTTGTTTAGCACGGAAAAAGCAGCGTGTGATTCATGGTCCGCTGTGTACTAGCAGTGTGATCTTGAAAAAGTCACCTGATTTTATTAAGCAGCAGATTCTCATCCTTTAATAAAATACCTTCCTATAGCATTACTACACAACACACATGTAAATGATATTATTAATCTTATAAGTTACATTTAAGTGTTTTTATAAATGTAAATAATGACTTGCATTTATCACGCAACTCATTTACTTCTTTACTCACTCAAATATTTATTGCTTGCTTAGTGCTAAGCAAAGCTTCACGTAAGATCTTCATGTGCTTGGGAAGTATAATGTATGTATTCAAGGCAGGTGAGGGATGGATGGTTAGATGAATGGACAGACAGAAAAATCAATCAAATGATAGTGTGCATGAAACTTCTTTATAAAATTTAAAGTGTTATTCCGATGTTGATCTTTAATATGTAAGTAAAATATCCTCTTGCCATCATAATATACTTTTTTTTCTTCACAATAATAGGGGATGATAGATTTTAGATCTTAAAGGTCTTGGCAACACATTAAATTAACCTCAAACCACACTGCCATCTTATGAGGAAAGTTGTACGCTTTTCTATTCCTCATCCCAAATGATATCCACTCATAGTGTTTAGTACTTCTCATCAGAAGATCTACAGTATGATTAAATGGCAACATTAATATTCGTCAATTATAAAATAGAGTTACAAATATGTCTCTAAATATAACCTCATTAAAATTTTGTAGGAAGAAATTACAGTATAAATACAGAAATCTTCTTGTATGTACAGTCAAAAGAAATGAGATTCTATTCCCCTTGTGAGTTAAAATCCCCAAGAAATTAATCAAAATGCATTCTCCTTGATGTCTTATTTCACTCAGTCTCAACAAGTGGATTCTTAATACTGGGGAAAAATAGCCTTCCGCACTCCAGCCTTGGTAATTTCTTTGGTGACTTAAGACAGAATACACTTATTGGTAACTTTCTCATGAGCTACCCTTTTTAAGGGTCTAAAAAGTTACTAGGACGCACAAGATTATCACAGTATTTGCCCCAAATCCATGAAATTTAAAAAAACAAACCATTACTCAGCTCCTAAAAGTTATCAAATGCAGTACTTAACAATACCAAATATCACAGTAGGGTCTCAAATATATCTGAGGGAAGGAAAGTGAACCGAGAGAATCTTGGTGTCAACCTTGCCAAGATGCCAGTCGATCAAGGACAGATGCCTAGAAACTACAACCTGTGAAATTAAACTCAATTCCACCAAAGGAGTAATGAAAGCAACAAATTTATCAAGTGGAAAAGTCATCCAAGTATACCATATCCATCCTCAAGTTGCTCTTTCTGTTGCCTCTTATTCTTGAATTTTCTTTTGTTTAGATAGGGCTTTTTCCCTTTGCCTCACTCATACGGGTGTGTTTGTAGCATGTGTTAGGTAAGAACCTTTGACTTTGCTTGTGGGCACTTTTTTTTTATTGTATAATGTCCTTATTTTTCTCTTTTGACAGTTTTTGACTTAAAGTCTATTTTGTCTGATATAAATATAACCACCCCTATTATCTTTTGATTACCATTTTCAAGGAATGTCTATTTCAATCCCTTTACTTTCAACCTACACATCCTTAAATCTAGAATAATAGCATATAGTTGGGTCCTGTTTTTTTAAGTCCATCAGCCACTGTATGCTTTTGGAGAGTTTTATCCATTAATACGTAAAGTAATTATTCATAGGAAGGATTTATCATTGTCATTTTGTTAATTATTTTCTATTAGTTTTGTAGTTCTTCTGTCTGTCTTTTTCTCTCTTGTTGTATTCCTTTCCTTTGTGTTTTGTTGATTTGTTGTATTGATGTGCTTTGATTCCTTTCTCTTTTTCTCTTGTGTAACTTCTATAGGCATTTTTTGTAGTTAGTTTGAGGCTTACATATCTTATAGCTATAACAGTCTGTTTTAAGCTGTTAAGTTAATTCTAATCATATATAAAAACTCCACATTTTAACTTATTTTCCCCTATACACTTTATGCTACTGTTACAATTTACATCAGTTCATATTGCATATATTTTAACATATTTTGTATTATTTTTAATATTTTTGCCTTTTAACTTTATACAATTGAAAATGATTTACCTGTCAGTCTTACAATAATATAGTACTTTGTATTTGTCTATATATTTACCTTTACCAATGAGTTTTATATTTTATAATGGTATAACTATATTGTGTTTAGCATTTTTTGTTTGTTTCAAACTGAAGTATTCCCATTAGTATTTCTTGTAGGTGGAAGCCTAGTGATGATGAACTCCTTCAGCTTTTGTTTGTCTGGGAAAGTCTTTTTGTTTCTTCATTTTTGAAAGATAGTTTTACTGGATATAGTATTCTTGGTTGGCAGTTTATTGCTTTTAACACTTTGACTATATCAACCGAGCCCTTCTGGCCTTACAGATTTCTGCTGAAAAAGCCACTGATAGTTAATGAAGTTTCTCTTGTATGTGACAAGTCACTTTTCTCTTGCTGTTTTCAAAATTCTCTCTGTCTTAATCTTTTGACATTTTGATTATAATATATCTTGATGTGGATTTCTTTATCTTATTTGGTGTCCTTTGGGCTTCTTGGGTCTGGATGGCTGCTTCCTTCCCCAGATTTTGGATAATTTAGCCATTATCCTTTTGAATAAGCTTTTGGGTCCTTTCCCTCTCTCTTTTCTTCTTGGCATCCCAGAATGCGTATGTAGGTCAGCTTGATAGTGTCCTATAATTTTACTAAACTTCCTTCTCTATTGCTCATTCTCATTTTCTTTTTGCTCTTCTCACTAAATTATTTCCAATGACCTGTCTTCAAGTTTGCTTCTACTTTCTTCTGCTTTATCTAGTCTACTATTAAGCTCTTCTAGTTAATTTTTTAGTTCCATTAGTATGTTCTTCAGCTCTGTGATTTCCCTTTGGTACTTTTTAAATATTTTCTAACTCTTGAAATTCTCACTTTATTTATATATTGTTTTTCTCGGTGAACATCTTTATTACGGTTACTTAAAATTTACTGTTATGTAAATCATATATGTTTCATTTGAGTTAATTTCTGGAGATTTATCTTGTTCCTTTGTTTGGAACACTTTTACTTGATTTCTCATTTTACTTGAATCTTTGTGTTAGTGTCTGCACATTGGACAATGCAGGCACTTCTTCCAGTCTCCACAGACTAGTTTTTCACAGGAGAAAACTCCCAACAACCAGCCTTGCTAAAGATTCTGGGGGCCTCTACCAACTCTCTCTCTCGCCAGAGAGAAGCACATAACTATTTTTTGTCTGCTCACTCTGTGTCTAGCCAGTGGTGGGGAGCTATGGATCTACCAGCCCAACCTGCCATCTCCATTCTTCCCCAGGTAGCTAGTCTGTGATGAACCCAGCAGAGCTTCACGAATGACAAGTCAGTTGCCTTTCCTGCCCAGGGGAAAGCCGACGGCTGGTTTTTTTTTTTTTTTTAATCTGCTCTTATCTCCTGTGTTGGGCAGGCAGGAGGGAGGCTCTATGGTGTCTACTGGCCAAAACTGCCATCTTCATTCTACCCCAGACAACTAGACTATACCAGAACTGTCAGAACACCAAGACTGGCAAGATAGAAACCAGTCATTTGGGGATCTCCCTCAGAAAAGTAGGGACATTGAATGTGTGAACGAACTTCTTACCTTGGAGAAGGTTGGAGCTAGGAGGTCTCTTCCTGAATGTATGGCAGAGACTCTGGCAATATCACTACTATCTTAGATTGGTTTCACATTCACCTGGGAAGCAGAAGCCTTTCAATTAGTTTCAGGATTTCTCACAAAGAAAATTTATCGGTAAATTGATGCTGAATTAGTTTAACGGGGAAGGAAGGTTCAGGGCTTCTTACTCTACCATCTTTCTGATGTTGAAAAATTTAATTTTTCAAACAATTTTAATTTTCAAACATCTGATTTTATTACAAAGTATAATTTGACTCTTATTTTTTTGAGTCTTACTGAGGATGGTGTTTTTTTTGTTTGTTTTTGTTTTGGTTTATCTCATTGTTTTCCTAGATTATATTTGTTTCCTTTTTTGGTCGGTTTTCCTACGTATTTATCTGTTTTTTATCTTTCATATCAAATACTTTTTTTAATGTCTAGAGATTCTTTTTTGCTCGTTCATTTAAGAGTGACAGAATTATATGCTTTGTATAAGTGGGGAACTTATATTGGTTGTTTTTACTTTAGAGTGAGTGTATATTAATTTATGGGACTCAAACCACTAAAAATAGGAGGGCACCACTTCGGGATACCATACCCTCAGTAATTTGCTGAATTCTGTCTACACAATTTATTTTATTCATTTAGCAAATGCAGCAATTGCTCATGTTCAGATAATTTAAAGGACTCTCAAAACTTCAGTGCATACTCAGGTAAGGCCTTAATGAAAGTAACGGAGAGTTTGTACAATAGAACTAATAAAGTACAGGTAATTATCAAGAGGTCTGAGATTTCCAGGTGTAGCCCACTGGGATCTTTTCTCAGTTGCACAGGACATGCTTCATTTTCACATTATGAACTACCAAAATGTAGACAAGATATCTTGGTTTCAGGTGAACCAAGGCACAAATAATGAAGGATCTTTTATACTTTTGTAACTTGAAGCTATCCTCATCTAGCTGCAAAGTAATTCTATACTTACATAGCAAAAAACCCTCTGCATTTTAGCTAAAAATAAATACCTGGTTGTGGACCATTCTGTGTGGAGGTTGGATGTTGGTATACAGAACTTTAAATAAAGTATGTTTCAGCCCTTTGGCAGACAATTTGGCTCCCACCTCAACAAAAGTCTCCAAAACATGCATTCTAGACTATGTTTTCTCTGTTCAGCTTGACATCTTTTCAACTTCTTTCCATTTTCCTGAATTTTGTTGAACTGTTTTAAATATTGGTGAACCAATGCTCTTTTTATTTATTGATTATCATTTTAATAGATCTATGATGGCAGATGATATAAATGAATGTATTCAGTTTTCTATCTTGTACAGGAAGTCTGCTTTGCTTTATAAAGGTTTGTTATAGTTTTGTATGTTGATTTTGCTTAATAACAAAGGAGGAATATGCAGGAAATAGGAAATCCTAGCTACCACTTTTGCAGGGGGTGATGACTTTCTCAAGTCCCAAGGTAGATTTCAATCATTTATTTATTTATTTATGCAAATCAATATTTGAAATGGTGTTTCTTCTATTTCATAGTAATCTTAGAATATGCTGTAGGTATTATGTTAAGCATTAACATAGGCTTTAGTACCATTAGGCTTTAGTAGCCTGCCTGGAAACTAAATCTAGCATTTCTTCTTAAGCAAAGAAAATATTCCAATTTCCAAACAATAAGATTTGCAAATGAATTTTTAGAACAAAATCTATTCATTACAAACTATGGGCTAAGTTGGCAATTGATCGTGTTGCAAAATTATTCTAAATAAAAAATGATTTCTGTAGCAGATATCTCAAGAATCACAGGTTTCTTTTATTTACTGTAAGGTGTTTTGGCATTTAAATCTCATTATTAATTTATAAGAATTATATAACCTTGTCAGGATGTAAGCCATTTGAAATGTTGGCTATTTAGATGTAAAGAATCTTTTGTGTGCCTAAACTGACCTACATACTAAAAATTTCAGTCTAGAATTGTTATGGGTAAAGATTCATAGAGCCATTTTTTTGTGGTTCCTTCTCTTTTGGTCTATTATATGTCAAACAGAGGTAAAGTTAAAAAACCATATCTAAATGTTCTCAATAATTCAAGGTGTGAGATTCCCTGGAAAGAAATGCAATTATACCCTAGAGGCAGCCAGATTTCTGAGCCTTAAGTTTGCCATGTTGGCTGTTTTAGCTATTCTGTTCTGTTTTAGATTTCACTCATACAGAGAGACCATCTGTGTATATACCAGGGTCTAAATATTTAACCAAGATTTTAATTTACTACTAATTAAAATA
>NW_012144855.1:1564072-1566419 GCF_000956105.1 Propithecus coquereli | reverse complement strand
ACATTAGTCTCAATCCTGTGTGAGCTCCAAGCACTGTTTCCTGAAATCCCTTCAAGTCACTCCCTACTGTTCCTCACTGTCTTGGGTAGTTTCTTTACATAGATGATCAGGTTATCTGCTAATATGGACAGTTTTACTTCTTCCTTAGTAATATGTTAGACCTTGACATTAGTCTCAACCCTGTGTGAGCTCCAAGCACTGTTTCCTGAAATCCCTTCAAGTCACTCCCTACTGTTCCTCACTGTCTTGGGTAGTTTCTTCACACCCATGAAGTTATCAGTATTTACATGAATACTTGAACCTCTGCACATCTTTAGGGTTGTCTCCATGTATAGCTCTCTCCTCCCCATTACTCTGATCTTCAAACTCTAGCTTCCTTCTTTTGCCTGAACTCCCAGCTCTGTCTTAGGCATGCTGCCAGTCAGTGCCTGGGTTCTTCTTTCCCTGAGTCATACCTGGAAACTTACTGCTGGCAGTAAGCTGGATCAATCATTAAGCTCACCTCATTGTCTTCATTGCCTAATGTTTTGAGAGCCATTGCTTCATGTATTTTGTCTAGTTTTTTAAGTATTTCAGGGAGGGTGGATTTGGTCATTGTTACTTTGTCTTGCCTGGTGGCAAAGGTCTTCCTTATTTTTTTAACAACTGCAAATATACTGCTGTATTGCTTATATCAAAATTTATTTAACTGGACTCTGGATGAAGAGCACTGTTTCTAGTGTTTTAAAACTATATGCAAAGGCAGTTTATGTAACCAAAGTGTTTGTACCCCAGTAATACTCTGAAATAAAAAATTAAAATAAAAAACCCAAAAAGAATGAGGAAAAAACTATATGCAATAGGAAATAAAATTCTTATGTCTATATTTTAAAGTTTGATAAAATGAAAATTATTTCTTATTTCTTTTAGCTGATGAAGTAATCAATAAAAATATTTTTTAACCATGTTTAACTTTAAAAGCCTCATGGTAGATCTAGCAACAATTTAAAAGTGGAAGTTCAAGAATTATTATAGTTAGAATAGTGGTCATCTTTTTCTCACAGTCCTGAAGTAGGAGGAGGCTGTAACAAATAGACTAAAATATAAACACTAGTGTTTGCTACATGGTTTTGTTTGTTTGTTTTTAAGATTGAGGTTTCTCTATGTTACCTGGACTGGATTTGAAATTTTGGACTCAAGCTATCCTCCCACATCAGCCTTCTAAGTATAATAGCTGGAACTACAGGTACATGCTTGCTAAATGGTTTTTAACAACTGATTCATTTATTCATTCATTCAACAAATATTTTATTGACTTTCAATTATTTCTAATTAGTAGTATTTATTGAAATACTACTAAATAGATCAATTAAATACTAATTGAAATAGTAGTATTTATTGAAATTTATTGAAAACAATATATGGGCAATTTATTGAATACAGTCTTCATTGCATTTTATGTTTTACATTATGACAGCTTTTATGATTTTTTTTGTTTTAAATTTTTTTAAAACAAATGGAAGATCATTTTAAACAAAAAATGCATTCAACTCTCTTAACAGTTTGACTACTAAATTATTTTTTATAAGTGTAATATTACCTATAATAATAAATATTCCCTCCATACTAGCATTTGACACTGGAATTTGACCTAATAATAAACCTAATTTAATAAATCTGAAGAAGTAGGTTTTCTTTTGCTTTTTTATAAAAAAAATTTCTGCTGATCAGGAAATACAGTAAACATTGTATAAGTAAACTGTGTAATGTTCTTATTTTTTTTCATAAAAACATTTAGGGTAGGAAGAAATCTTTCTTCAGTAGTTACAGCATCCACATTAGATAAAATTTCAAATGTGAAATATTTCTTCAGATTACTCATAGTTCTTATATCTGTATTCATTACTTCAGAGACACATTATTTTTTACTAGAAAAGTTGATAACATAGCCAAAATGTGACACTATCTTTCATACAAAATTGTTATCATCAATATTTTTTTCTTGACAAATATCAGAATTAAATGCTAAAGTAATTTTTTGGTTAAAGAGATTATCCAATTTAATGGCCTTCCCTCAAAGAACACTTCAAGATTTAAAAAGGTGAAAATAGAGCAAGGACAATACCGCTGTGAATTGCACTTTATGAAAGAGCAATATTTCACAGTTGTGTGCTTCTTAATTAATAAACAGGCTAATAGGATTTTGTAACTAGGTCTATTGGCTTTGCATTCCAGGCAAGCAACACCAGTTTTGGACTGTGTAGTTCAAAGCAGAATGCCTGGTGAATTTGGGACCAGGAGCAGGTCAGGGTTTTGTGGGACCTGTAGATTATTCAACTTGGTGAGGGGGGGACTCTTAAGGAAAAAA
>NW_012144855.1:1561632-1564022 GCF_000956105.1 Propithecus coquereli | reverse complement strand
TATCTTGGAGTAGTCAAGACTATGAGACTAAACTATAAAATTTACACAATAACCTTAGCAAAGGCAAATGTTCCCTTTATGCTACACATCTTGAAATAAAAATAATTATTCTTCTTAATGAAATACAAATCAGGAATGAGAAGAAAAGAGTTAAAACGTATTTATGAAACAATCCTAATTCATTTAAGGCCATTTATTTATATTAATCAAGTGTCAAATTAACAGTTTGCTTTTTGTGAATATGTGCTATATATAAAGCAAAAAATTTACAGCTTTTCCCTAATCCTTTTCTGCCTCTCTTGTACTACCCATCATTAGCATAAATTAATATTTCCATATTTTTAGGCTTATACAAACATATAAATGTATGCTTTTTTGTACAAAATTAGGGTGATAATATATATATTGTTCCCCAGTCATTTTTTAAATTTCATGTATCTTAAACATCTTCTTATATCTGTACCTATCTATCTTCTTTTAGCTTTTAGTAGCTTTATTGAGGTATAATAAATTACACAAGTTTGAAGTGTATAATTTGGTGAGCTATGACCATGTATACTCCTGTGAAATCATCACTACAATCAAGAAATTGAAAATATCATTCACTGAAAAGTTTCCTCATTTCACTTAATAATCTCTCCCTCCTATACCTCCCTGCCATCTATACCCCCAGACAACCACTGAACTGCTTTTGTTCCTATAGATTCATTTATACTTTCTAGAACTTCATATAAATGGAATCATACAGTACATACTCTTTTCTTGATCTGGTTTTTTTGACTAAGCATAATTATTTTAAAATTCTTAAATATTGACATGCATATCAATGGGATATTCCTTTTCATTGATGAGTAGTATTTTGTTTTATGAATATGTCACAATTTGTTTATCCATTCATCTGGTGATGGACATTTGGATTATTTACAGTTTGTAGTTGTATGGATACAACAGCTGTGAACATTTGGTTCAAGTCTTTGTGTGGACATATGTTTTCATTTCTCTTGAGTAAACACCTAAAAGTGGAATGTCTGGGTTGTATGGTAGGTGAATGTATAATTTTTTTAGAAGATGCCAAATGGTTTTCCAAAGTGGTTGTAAGTATGTAGAAATTCCAGTTCCTTTACATCCTTTACAGAACTTGATATAGTTAGTCTTTTTAATTAAGGCATTCTAATAGATGTGTCAAGATATATCTCTTGGGTTTTAATTGAATTTCCCTAATCACTAATGGTGTTAAGAACATTTTTATGTGTATATTGGCTCTCCATATATTTTCTTTGATAAAAGGTATGTGCAAACCTTTCAGAATCAAGAGTTACTTTCTTTTAAAAAAGGCTTCCTGGGATTTTGATTGGGATGGTGCTGAATCTATACATCCATTTTGGGCAGGTAGACATTGACAACATTCGAACTTCCAATTTATGAACACATTTCTCTTCATTTGTTTGGGTTTTTAATTTCTCTCAACAATGTTTTGTAATCTTCAGTGTATAAGCTTTCCATTTCTTTGTCAGATTTATCCCTAAGTATTTCATAGTTTAGATGTTATTTTGTTACTTATTTTTAATTTCTATTTCCAATTTTTCATGGCCAGCATATGGAAATACATTTTTATACACTAATCTTGCTAAATTCACTTATTTGTTCTAATAACTTTTTGTAGATTCTTTGGGATTTTTCTACATAGATAATCATGTCATCTGCAACAAGAGACAGTTTTATTTATTCCTGCTGACAATAAAGAGAAATACAATCGATTTTTGTATATTGATCTCATATCTTATAAACTTGCTAAATTCACTTATTTGTTCTAAAGCTGTTTTTTAGATTCCATTGGATCTTCTACATAGATGGTATGTCATCTGCAAATAAAGACCTTTTGATTTCTTCACTTAAAATTTGAATACGTTTGTTTCCTTTGCTTGCCTCATTACACTGACCAAAACCTCCATTCATTGTCGAATAAACAGGGTGAGAGTAGACATCTTTGCCTTGTCCCTGATCTGAGGAGAAAAGAGTTCAGTTTTTCACCACTAGGCATGGTAGTAGCTGTAGATGCCCTTTATTGGGTTGAGGAAGTTTACTTCTTTTCCTAGTTATTTGTCTGAGAGTTTTTATCAAGAATGGATATAAAAAAAAAGAATGGCTATTGAATTTTGTCAAATACATTTTCTACATCTATTGCGATGAACATATGGTTTTTCTTTTTTACTTTGTTTATTTGGTAAATTACCAAATTGATCAATTGATTTTGGAAAGTTAAATCAACCTTGAATTTCTAATATAAACCTCATTGGGTCATGATGTGTTATCCTTCTTATAAATTTTTGAATTTCATTTACTAAAATTTTATTTAAAATTTTTGCACCTTTGTTCATTACAGATATTTG
>NW_012144855.1:1558282-1560084 GCF_000956105.1 Propithecus coquereli | reverse complement strand
TTTCTATATATTTTTAGTTGTCCAATTAATTTCTTTCTAATTTTAGTAGAGACGGGGTCTCGCTCTTGCTCAGGCTGGTTTCGAACTCCTGAGCTCGAACAATCCGCCCGCCTCGGCCTCCCAGAGAGCTAGGATTACAGGCGTGAGCCACCGCGCCCGGCGGAGTATTTGTTTAGAATGTGAAAAGCTATCATAAAAGTCTGCAAATTTAAAATGCTGACGAATAGTATCAAGCATTAAGAACACAAAATCCTGAAATTAACACATGTTTTAAATAATTACAGGCTTGACACACCTCTATTATTTTATTCTTCTTCTATTTTGATGCATACTTATTTTATTGGCTTCTTTTTTTCCCCCCCATATGGATATTAAGTTCTTCCAGGACATTATTGGGAGAGATTTTCCTTTCCTGGTTGAATTTCTCTTGTGCCATTTTCATAAACCACTTTAATGTATAAGTGGGGTTGGCTTCTGAACATGCTATTGTATTCCATTGATCTGCTTGTGTATCTTTTCACTATTACCATACTGTCTTGATTACTGTAGCTTTATAGAAAGTTCTGAAGTCATAGGTTAAATCTTTTCAACTTTGTTCTTTTGCAAGATAGTTTTAGTTATTCTTGGTCCCTTGCTTTCCCAAACACATTTTAAAAGAATCTTGTCAATTTCTAGAAAAAGACACGAGAGAACTTTGACTGGGATTATACTGAATTTATAGATCAATTTTGGGATACTCATTTTCTATTTATTTATTTAAATTCAGGATATTATGGGGGTACAAACATTTTGGTTACATGAAATTCATTTGCCTCACTCAAGCCAGGGCCACAAGTGTGTCCTTCCCACATACAGTGAGCATTGTCTCCATGAGCTGTGGGTTTACCCACTCGTCCCCTCTACCCCCATGCTCCCACATCCCCACCTGACTGGCACCCAGTGAATATTACTACCATGTGAGCACCTTAGTGTTGATCAATTAGCACCAGTTTGATGGCAAGTACATGTGGTGCATGTTTTTCCATCCTTGTGATACCTCACTTAGAAGGATGGGCTTCAGCTCTAACCAGAATAATATAAGAAGTGCTAGATCACCGTTGTTTTTGTAGTTGAGTAGTATTCCATGGTATATATATACCACATTTTATTAATCCATTCATATATTGATGGGCATTTGGGTTGTTTCCACATCTTTGCAATTATAACTTGTGCTGCTATACACATTCAAGTGCAGATGTCATTATTACAGAATGTCTTTTTTTCCTTTGGATAGATGCCTAGTAGTGGGATTGCTGGATCAAATGGTATTTCTATTTCTTTGAGGTATCTCCAAATTACTTTCCACAGGGATTGTACTGATTTGCAGTCCCACCAGCAGTGTAAAAGTGTTCCAATTTCTCCACATCCACGCCAGCATTTGTTATTTTGGGACTTTTTGTTAGAGGCCATTCTCACTGGAGTTAGGTGATATCTCATTGTGGTTTTGATTTGCATTTCCCTAATGATTAGAGATGTTGAGCACTGTTTTATATGTTTGCTGGCCATTAGTCTTTCTTCTTTTGAAAAGTTTCTGTTAATGTTCTTTGCTCATTTATTGATGGGGTTATTTGATTTTTTCTTGTTGATTTTCTTAAGTTCTATATAGATTCTTGCTATCAGCCCTTTATTGGATGTGTAGAAAATAAATATTTTCTCCCATTCTGTAGGCTGTCTATTTGCTGTAATGACAGTTTCCTTGGTTGTGCAGAAGCCTTTCAATTTGATCAGGCCTCGTTTGTTTTTTTTTTTTTTTTTTTTTTTTT
>NW_012144855.1:1551870-1556227 GCF_000956105.1 Propithecus coquereli | reverse complement strand
ATTGGTCTGTAGTTTTCTTTTTTTGCTACATCCTTTCCTGGTTTTGGTATCAAGGTGATATTGGCTTTGTAGAATGAACTGGGGAGGATACTATCCTTCTCAATGTTTTGGAGTAATTTCTGTGGTATAGGTATGAGTTCTTTGTATGTTTGATAAAATTCAGGTGTGAACCCATCTGGTCCTGGACTTTTTTTTTTTTTTTGGAAGATTTTTTATTGGTGCTCCAATTTCTGTGCTTGATATTGGTCTGTTCAGGAGTTCTATTTCCTCCTGATTGAGCTTAGGGAGGTTGTGTGTTTCTAAGAATCTGTCCATTTCCTCCACATTTTGTAGCTTTTGGGCATATAGATTTTTATTGTATTCAAAGATAATGTTTTGTATTTCCATGATGTCTGTAGTGACCTCTCCTTTTTCATTTCTGATTGAGTTTATTAAAGTCCATTCCTTTCTAGTTCTAGCAAGAGGGCTATCAATTTTGTTTATCTTTTTAAAAAACCAGCTTTTGGTGTTATTGATCTTCTGTATAGTTCTTTTATTCTCAATTTCATTTAGTTCTGCTTTCATCTTAGTTATTTCCTTTCTTCTGCTAGGTTTAGAATTAATTTGCTCTTCCTGTTCCAGTTCCTCAAGATGGTTTATTAGTTTGTTGATTTGCCAGCTTTCTGTCTTTTGGATGTGAGAATTTAATGCTATTAGTTTTCCTCTCAGGAATACTTTTGCTGTATCCCATAGGTTTTGATAGCTTGTGTCTGCATTATCATTTAATTCAAAGAATATTTTGATCTCCATCTGAATCTCTTCCCTCATCCAGCAGTCATTCAGCAATAGGTTGTTTAATTTCCATGACTTTGTGAAGTGGTGAGCACATCTATTGGAATTGATATCTAGTTTTATACCACTATGATTTGAGAAGATACATGCTACAATTTCTATTTTTTTAAATTTTTTGAGGTCTGATTTGTGGTCTAGGATGTGGTTGATTTTGGAGAAAGTTCCTTGAGCCGATGAGAAGAATGTATGTTTGGCTTTATTTGGGTGGAATGTTCTGTAGATGTCTGTTAGACCCATTTGTTCTAGAGCTCTGTTTAAGTCCATTATTTTTTTGCTTATTTTTTGTTTGGAGGATCTGTCCACTTCAGACAATGGGGTCTTCAAATCCTTCACTACTATGGCATTACTGTTTATCATGCTATTTAGTTTATATAGGGTTTGCTTTATGTATTTGGCTGCTCCTGTGTGGGGTGCATAGATACTAAGAATTGTTGAGTCTTCTTGTTGGATTTTTCCTTTCGCCATTATATAGTGACCATCTTTGTCTTTCTTTACTTTTGCTATTTTAAAATTTATGCTGTCTGAAATGAGAATCACTACCCCCGCTCTCTTTTGGTATCCATGCCTGAAAGTTTGTTTTCCAACCCTTGACCTTGAATCTGAAAGCGTCTTTGTGGGTTAGATGTGTTTCCTGGAGACAGCAGATACTTGGCTTATAATTTTTTTATCCACTCAGCCAGTCTATGTGTCTTCAAAGAACAATTCAAGCCATTCACATTTATTGAGAGGATTGATATTTTGGGGTAGATTTATATTCATATTTTTTCGGTAACATTGTTTTGTTTTACCTCTTGAGTGATTGTGGAATCTGGGTTCTGTACTTTATCTCTTGAGTGTTTTTAATTTGGTGGGTGTCTATTGCACTGCTTAGTGTATAATGTAGGTCTGAGTAGTTCCTGCAGAGCAGGTCTGTTTTTTGCAAATTCCATCTGTGATTGCTTGTCTGGGACAGTCTTTATTTCTCCTTCGTAGATGAAGCTTAGTTTTGCCAGGTAAAGAATTCTAGGTTGGCCATTGTTCTGTTTAATAAAATTGAAGATGGGTCCCCAGTCCCTTCTGGCTCATAGGGTTTCATTTGAGAAGTCTGCAGTTAGTCTGATAGGTTTTCTTTTGTAGGTTATCTGTTTTTTTCTCTTATAGTGTGAAGGATTTACTCTTTCATGTTTACTTTGGCCAGTCTGATAATTATGTGACACGGTGTTTGCCTCTTCATGTTGAGTTGTCCAGGAGTTCTGTGTGCTTCTTGTATCTGGATATCTAGGTTTCTGGACAGGCCATGCATATTTTCCTCCAGTATTTCAAGAAATAGATTTTCCAGCCCTTATTATTTTCTTCTTCTCTCTCTCTGGAATGCCTATAATTTTTATATTTGGTTTTTTTACATAATCCTACATTTCTTGTATGTTCTGCTCTTGTCTCTTGCTTCTGTGTTCTTTTTCTTCATCTTATTTGTTTAGTACATAGGTATTATCTTTGAGTTCTGAGATTTTCTCCTCTGCATGATCCATTCTATTTTCAAGGCTTTCCACACTGTTTTGAAGTTCCTTGAATGCCTCTTTCATTTCCAAGATTTCTTTTTGGTTTATTCACAATATTTCAATTTCTTTAGAGAATTTTTCATTCATTTCTTGTATTGTTCTTGTGGTTTCTTTGTGTTGGGCTTCTATTTTCTCTTCAATTCCATTTAGTTTCCTTACAATTCATATTCAGAATTCTTCCTTCCTCAATTTAATTATTTCATTTAAATTAGTATCTGATTTTGAGGGTCCCATTTCTTTTGGGGTGACTTTTCTCTCTGCTCCTTCATATTCCCTGTGTTCTTTCTCTGGTTCTTTCTCATTAGGGTAATTGATGGAGAACTGGGAGTGCTAGGACTGGTTTGTGCCATTAATTTCAAGCCCCCAAGGGACGTTCCTTAACAGTGGTGGGAGGAGGTGCGCTCATTTTGTATTGCCTTACAGGTATTTTGGCAAGTTGGGTTACCTCTGATCTGTCATCTTTACCTCTTGCCAGTGGAGATTAGTGAGTTTGGTCCCGCAGCTTAAGCTCCCATGTGGTAAATCGTGCCTGTGTGTATGACTCCACTGACCTCTAATAGCTTGAGATGGAGGGCATTGTGTTGAGCTATGCGGTTACTCTCTCTGTCATTGGTTGTTTGGAGGAGCCAGTTATCAAGGTAATCTGATGCTTCTGTGTTGGTTTCTGGTCCCCGGGTGAGAAATACTAATGCCCTGATCTTTAGGAAGGATCTTGCCACTCCCGAGGGTTACTTGGACCCTATTCCCCCTTAAAGTGGTGGCAGAAGCAAGGCAGATCACAGCTGCTGCCACCCAGCCCAGATGTGTGTGCTTCTATGGTTGCTTGATCTGCTGCTAGGGGGAGCCCCTGATATGTTATTAGAGTTCTTCCACCACTCTTGGGAGGCTGCTCCTGATGGGAGGGGTTACTTGGTGCACCTGCTGTGACCTCTGGCCAGGATTTTCCTTCCCTGACCACAAACCCCACTGTTGGCATGCACCCGGACACGGAAATCAGGCTCCAGAGTTATGCTCCTACTAGATGACCTAAGCCGGTCTCACAGGCCGAATTGCTGGGCTGTCAACTATTGATTTGCGCCAAGGCCTCGCAGATTCACACCAGCCGCACAGGGAAAATGGCTTTTCTTGCCTCTCCCTACCTCTAGGGGTGGAGCCTACCACTTCTGGCACGAAAGTCACTGCCCTAGGGGAAGGGTTTATGCCCAAGACCACCCAGCCCCCAATGCCTGTGAATTCCCCAAGGCTGGGGACGTATTCAAAATTTGCCCATCAAAATGGCCAGCTAACTGACAATGGGTTGCAGATGAGTGGAGCCTGTCACCAGAGTCCCTGGGCTGGACAAGGGTGCTGCCGGAGACCATAGTGCACCACAGCATCTGAGTTGTGGACCCCAAAATGGCAGCTGCCACTTACAGAGTGCTAGCACTTTGGGCCACTGTTTAGGAGTCAGAGGATGCGGTTTGGGGAGCTGAGTCAATAGGACGCCCCGTTGTCTCTTATCTATGGCCCTCCGGCAATCTCGCGCCATCTGGCAGGAGATCTTACAGCTTCTGACCTGCCCTGAGCCTGCCTAATCACCCACATCAGTTTCCAGGTTAGAGCCCCCTTTACAGTGTTTCCCTCCATTGTTCTGGTGGTGCTTGTCTCCTAATTCCTTCCAGCCGTAGCTCAGACCAGTCCCTCCCCTGCCCAGTGCAGTGGTAGCACAGAGCTCTGGGGAGTTAAAGATGCTTCTGGCTATTGTCTCCTTTCCACAGAGTCCAAAGTCTCCTGCGCTATTTTGCACTGACTTCGGGAAGGTCCCTGTCTGAGTGTGTGTGGAGGTCAGTGGGGAAGCAGGACGTTCTCCTGTGGGTCAGATCCCACTGCACTTACTGGTTGGGCGGGTGTAGCAGTCCCACACTCTATTCTCTAGTTTATCTCGCACTCTCCAGATTTCACGATCCTATCTCTCATTCACCTGTTTTTTTCCTTTGTGTTGTGTGTCC
>NW_012144855.1:1551468-1551820 GCF_000956105.1 Propithecus coquereli | reverse complement strand
TCAATTCCAGGGGTCTCTTGGCTGAATCCCTGGGATTTTCTAGGTATAATAGCATATCATCAACAAAGAGTGAGAGTTTGACCTCTTCTGACCCCATTCGGACACACTTAATTCCCTTCTCTTGTCTGATTGCTCTGGCAAGGACTTCCAACACTATGTTGAATAGAAGTGGAGACAGTAGGCAACTTTGTCTGGTTCCAGTTCTAAGCAGGAATGCTTTCAATTTTTCCCCATTCAATATGATATTGGCTGTGGATTTGTCATATGTGGCCTTAATAATTGTAAGGAATGGCCAGGCACGGTGGCTCATGCCTGTAATCCTAGCACTCTGGGAGGCCAAGGCGGGTGGATT
>NW_012144855.1:1540039-1541573 GCF_000956105.1 Propithecus coquereli | reverse complement strand
TTTTCCCTCTTCTCTGCCTAATGAACTGTGGTAGAAGGATAAAAGTTAAGTGGAAAAAGACATGGAAGCCATATAATCCAGGATTACATCTAATGTAATCATGAATAAAAAAACCAATTATGAGTGGATGCGTCATTAAACTGTACAGCATTAATAAGAAGACTGACTTATATCTTTGTGGGTTACCAAAATGTTTAAAGGTAGTATTTTATGTTTTCTGGAATGCGTTATGATTCTTTTTACTAGAGTACTGGGAACTGAAAATTATTAGTTTGGTGACCTGAAATGAATTATTTTAGCCTGAGGCTAGTTGACCTGTCAGGAAAATGGTAATGAATAGAAGAAGGTGTGTTTCATACAACATTTCAATTTCTATTTTTAGCATGCATACATGCATTACCTTAAGAAGGAATGTGCTTCATGCATTTTAAGTTCACATAATATTATGGCAAATTGGAATTTAGATCTTATGACAATAGGTTAATTGTCAACTTTATTGTCTTGGTGAAATAAAAAGTACAAAGGACTTATACTTGAAAGAGAAATTTTAAGGGTGGTTATCTTATCTTAATATATTTTGACATTTTATAATATTATTAACATGTTACTTAGCAATTGATGGCTGCTGGTAGAAAGAGGTATGATCTAATTTACTACTTATTTAATGATATTACTTTTCTTCTTATTAGTAACAAATTAGAGGCACATATGCTAGAGCCGGAAAGGAATTTATAGAAAAACTTAAATATGGTAACTATATGAGAATATAAATTTTTACATAAACATATATTTTTTCCCACTTAACATGATATTGTGACCATTACTCAAGGCAATAAATATTTTTCAAAAATATTATTTTCAAAGATATTAACATTCTCCTAAAGAAAAAGCTTCTTTCTCCATCAACCAATGAATTGTTGATGCACCATCCACTCTTTGTCCCAGGAAAATAAAATATCATAAAGCTGTATGAGGTTTTAGAAGTAGTTTTATGAAACTCCCCAAGTGACAGTAATTGTAACATGAGGTCACACACACAAAAAAGTAATTCCTAAGCAAATGCTTGTTTTTAACTAGTGGATACTATATGTCATATAAATGACTATATATTGTAAATCTTACCTGTTAGGTAAGATTTAAGGCTTAAATAAACTTACAATCTATCTTGGGAAGCTAAACACAACTTCATTTAGTGTTCCTATACCTCAATCTCTCTTACTCTAAATTTAAGTTAGCTTGTCATATTTATGTACTCTAATGAGATATATTAAATTTGTTGGGAAAAATTACTATATAAATAAGAACAGAACAATAACAATAAAAATTGCTAGAAGGAAATGACCTGGTCTCTTGGAATATTAGTTTCCTCATTTGTGATCAAATGTGTATAAGTATTCCAATATTTTTGGGTAGGGGCTTGATGAGATTTAAATTAGATAATTTAAGTGAAAGCCTATTACACAGCTAGAAACAGGACAGTGTTCAAACGGTGTTTTCCCTCTGTCCTTTCTTTGGAGACAAAACCGGTATATAC
>NW_012144855.1:1529986-1530489 GCF_000956105.1 Propithecus coquereli | reverse complement strand
CTAAGATCTCTGATTTGTAATCATTATGCCTAATCATTACTGCTTCTTAGAAGAGCCTCTCTAAAACATTTCAAAATGTGTTTACTCAAACTCTATGTCCTTCTCTTAAAAACAGTATTTAATTTAAGCTTTCTCTCTTTTATCTTTCATTCTTCAAATACATGCTACCATTTCATTTGTATCACATTATCACTATAATAACTTTAAATGTAACTTTCTTGAGTCTAAAGAGAAAAATTTAGTTTCCTTGACCCTTTGGTAAATCTGGAACATCTTTTATCTTGTGTTACTCCATAAAAATGCCACTTGACAACACCCAGTAGACCCCTTATCTATTCATGACTTGGCAACACGTATTCATGACATAGTAAAAGCACTTTTTAAGAAGTGCCAATGACCTATAATTAAACTTCTCTTTCTTCCCTGGAGTATTTCCCTTTTACGACCCTGATTTTTATCTGAAGGAATTTTTACTACTGGTAATTTTAGTGTCTACTTTTACA
>NW_012144855.1:1528776-1529936 GCF_000956105.1 Propithecus coquereli | reverse complement strand
TCTCTAAGATATTTGCTATGTAGTCCATTACTGAAATATTTGCTGATTGTTGCTCTAGATTGTAGACATGTTTATTACAATTTCTTGGAAAGGGGATTGTCGATTAATGATGTAACATCTTTAGAGTTACAATTGCTGAAAGAACAATGGAGGTAGAATGAATACAGTGGTAGTATCTTCTTTGTTCTAAAATTATATTTAGTTTCACTGAATTAAATACTGACCTGGAAAACCTTTTCATCATATGACAAAGTAACAACATCTGAAAATTTTGAACTCCAGTATTTGCGGTTATGACTTAAGATAGTAATTTTTTTCTAAAATAGCAACTAAAAAAATCACACACATCCCTAATACCTTATATTTAGAAAATCTTATATCTGGTAAATATACACTTTTGTTCTTAAAATCCGGTTTCTCTTCATCCCCAATGAGGAATAAACATACAAGAAAAGATGTCATCCAGGTGGTCACTTTGAACAAACTCCTGCTATATAGAAGCCTCAGCCAGAAAACAAGCTAGGCAGCCTTGGTCAAATTCAACACATAGACATTTTTTTTTTCTTTTTAAGACTCTGCATTCTTTGAAAAAATTTGAAATAGTTGCCAACATATAAAAATTGGGATATTTCACTTAAAATTTGGCTGTTTTCAAAAGATATGACAATGCTGAACATACATTCCCACGTGGAATCACAGCCAATAGCTGAGTAGCAGCTGACCATTTTTGCAGAAGGCATGATCCTCCAGTTAACATAGTCTTCAGCTGTGTGGCTTTGTTCATTTTCATTGCCTGCCTGGCTCAGGAAGTCAGTTTGTGAGCCTTGTCCTGGGCCTTTTGAAGCAACTAATTCAATGAGGCAGAGAGGAATGGAATCCGTGTAAGAGCTGAAGAGCATTTTCTCTGGCAGACACTGTGTGAGTGGTATACGACATTGTCCTACTTTGAGATAAAAGCAGTGAATAACAAAACAGTACCTGCCCTCTGGATAGAATGAGAATTTCCTATTGATAAAATCAAGTGAAGATCAAAAACATTTTTAAAAAATATGAAATCAAAGCCAAGATTTCAGAATATATAGAAATTAATAAAAATGAAAATAACATGAATGAGGACCTAAAGAATGCAGCTAAAGAAGTGCCCAAAGGACAATTTGTTG
>NW_012144855.1:1527832-1528726 GCF_000956105.1 Propithecus coquereli | reverse complement strand
GATTTTATTTGGTATTGGATATTCTTGGAAGCAACTGTGGATGGATTATGGATATTATGAAAGAAGAACACTTTGATGATACTGCTAAATATAGTGATATATATATAATTTTAAATTCTGAAGTCTGTTTCACATACTTCAGTCTGGGGGAACATTTTCATCTTAAACATTAGTCTTTTACCCATACACAGATTGTTATTCATTTACAAACCAGTATTGAATGCAAAATCAGTATTACATGAGTAAATATTTCAACTACAATATCATTACTATTCTTGATATTATCATCCTTATAGAATTGTAGTTCACTAGCAGCATATATTGTCATTGTCTTGTATTCTGTTGAGTGTGGTGGTATGCATTGGACTATTAAATGACTTGCTTTGGTTAAGGAAGTCTAATTTTAAAAAAAAGCTAACTTGTAATAGCCAGACACATCATCAGAAAATACATCATGTATCTCTTAATGAATTGCTTCTGGTTGCTGTGATTAAGTTAGTGACATGGTTGTGAACAAAGCGAATCATTATACTTCATGACCTCGATCTAGTACCTTTTCCTGGGTACATGCTCCAGCATGGTCCACAATAAAAGTTAAGTAGATCTTCATGCTATAATTTCTCAGTGTACACCTCCCAACATAAAGATCACACACACACACACACACACACACACACAGAGGCTGAAGCTGTGGAGCAGGTGGAAGGAATCTAAATTTCTCCAAATTATCAGATTCATTTTGTTTGTTCTGTGACCATAAACTTACCTCTATCCCACATGCATTGGTTGGAATTATTGTAACTCTAATTATAACTGGAAATGAAACTGAAATTTGAATATAATAGAAGATGAACACATATGTAAATGTAAGTAGAATTGATGTAATAATAGAGC
>NW_012144855.1:1526817-1527782 GCF_000956105.1 Propithecus coquereli | reverse complement strand
AGTTCATTTTCATAAAAGTAATTGAACTTAACCGCTTCTTGTTGATAGCAATAAATGGAAAGAAAAGGCCACAAACACAAACTTTTAATTCAATACAATGTAAAATTAGCGTCTTCTGCACCAAGGAATATACAGGTGTAATGCACGGAATTAATCATGTTTAAACAACGAAATGAAAAATACTTACGGGACAACTTTTCTATTTCTTACTGGTTACAAAGCTACAAGAAAAGTATTTAAATAGCCACTTATTTAAATATCGGCTTATTTAAATAAGCTGATATTATTAACTTGTAATTACTTTAGGTAGATTATCAAAGACATGAGAAAGATCCATTCTTTAAATACTTCAATTGAGGACAAATTATATCCCTTGGAGAAGTTAAGATAGGTCAGAGATTCATAATCGTAGCTTATTCCACAGAGTAAATAGAGGATATAGAGAATGAGGATGAATATTTTTGTGTTGAAATATATATTATATCTGGAAGCCCATCTACTTGAGGGATGTATGTTGCTTTTATAGACCAAGTAGAGGAAGAAGAACAAGAAAATGTGTCTGGATAGTTGATAGTTTTCATAAGGTGAGTAATTTATTTCTAAGTGATACTACTATTGCTTAATTAGGAATTCACATTCTGAAAAATTTTTTTTGGCATAGGCTTTAGTGTTAGGGACACTAGTATAGTGGGAAGATAGTAAGGACACATAGGCTCGTGCTCTACACAGAGAAATATTCTGGTCTTAATCTATCAATTGCTAACAATAGTGATGATGTTGATTAAGGTTTCATATTTGTGAATAATTACTTGAAATACCTATGACATATTTGTACAAGGTTTTATGATTTAGTTAAAGACACTAATTATTCTCCCAAGGAGTTAACATTGTACAAGTTTGTTTCAGTTATTTAACTTTAGTTATCTTCTCTATAAAGAGCTTACAGCAGGCTTAAATAGAACATC
>NW_012144855.1:1523562-1524611 GCF_000956105.1 Propithecus coquereli | reverse complement strand
TTTTTTTAAAAAAATATAAGCTTTATTTTTTTAGAGCAGTTTCAGATTCACAGAAAAATTGAGCAGAAACTACAGAGATTGTCTGTATTCCCCCTGCCCCCACACATGCATAGCCTCCCTTTATCAACCTCCCCACCAGAGAAGGACATTTATTGCAATTGATGAAAATACATTGACACTTCATTAAGTCCCAAAGTCTATAGTTCATATTAGGGTTTATTCTTGGTATTGTACTTTCTATGAATTTGGATAAATGTATAGTGACATGTATATACCATTATGATATCATACGGAGTACCTTTTCCACCCTAAAAATTCTCTGTGCTCTGTCTGTTCATCCTCTCTCCCCTATAACCCCAAGCAACCACTGATCTTTTTACTACCTCCATAGTTTTGCCTTTTCCAGAATATCATATACTTGGAATCATACAATATATAGCCTTTTCAGATTGGCTTTTCTCACTTAGTAATATGTAATTAACGTTCCTTCATGTGTTTTCATGGCTTGATAGCTCATTTCTTTCTAGTGATGAATAATATTTCATTATCTGGATGTACCCACAGTTTATCTATTCACCTACTGAAGAACATCTCTGTTGCTTCCAAGTTCTGGCAATTATGAATAAAGCAGCTATAAACTCCTGTGTTCAGGTTTCTGTGTGGACATATGTTTTTCACTGTATTGCATAAATATCAAGCAGTGCAATTGCTGGATCATATATTAAGAATATGTTTAGTTTTGTAAGAAACTGCCAAACTATCTTCCAAAGTGGCTGAACCATTTTTGATTTACAACGGCAGTGAATGAGAGTCTCTCCACATTCTTGCCAGTGTTTGGTGTTGTCATTGTTCTGAATTTGGCTACTCTAATAAGTGTGTGATAGATCTCATCGTTGTTTTAATTTGCATTTCTCTGATGACATATAATGTATACAATCTTTTCACATGCGTATTTCTCATTTGTATATCTTATTTGGTGAGGTTTTTGGTTTTCTTATTGAATTCTAAGTGTTCTTTGCATATTTTGAGTAACATGCATATTTTGAGTA
>NW_012144855.1:1511109-1512199 GCF_000956105.1 Propithecus coquereli | reverse complement strand
CAAAGCAATCAATCCTGAATAAAAAGAACAAAGCAGGAGTTATCACACTACCCAACTTCAAAATATACTACAAAGCTATAGTAACCAAAAGAGCATAGTACTGGCATAGAAGACAAACACCTAGACTAATAGAACAGAATAAACAATCCAAAAATAAATTCACACACCTACAGTCAACTGATTTTAGACAAAGGATCCAAAAACACATATTGGGAAAAAGGCAATCTCTTCAATAAATGATGCTGTGAAAACTGGATATACACATGCTGAAAAATGAGACTAGACCTCTACCTCTCACCATATACAAAAATTAACTCAAAGTGGATTAAAGACTTAAATGTAAAACCTGAAACTATGAAACTGCTAAAAGAAAACATAGGGGAAACACTTCATGGCATTGGACTGGGAAAGGATTTTCACTTATTGTTGGTGGGATTAAACTAGTACCGTCATTATGAAAAATAGTATGCAATTTCCTCAAAAAATTAAAAATAGAACTATATACAATCCAGCAATCCCAATACTGGGTATATATCCAAAGGAAATGGAATCAGTATGTCAAAGAAATATCTGCACTCTTGTGTTATGGCAGCATTATTTATAATAGCCAAGATATGGAATCAACCTAGATGTCCAACAACAGATGAGTGGATTTTAAAAATGTGATAGAGTACTATTCAGTCATATAATAGAATGTAATCCTGTCATTTGTGATGACATGGATAAACCTGGAGGATATCATGTTAAATGAAATAAGCCAGACACAGAAAGACAAATACTGCATGATCTCATTCAAACATGTAATCTAAAACAAAAAGTGATATCATAGAAGCAGAGGGTAGAACAGTGGTTACCAGGGACTGGCAGGGGGCCAAGTGAAGGATAGGAAGTTGGTCAATGAGTATAAATTACAATTTGATAGGAGGAATAAATTCTGGTTTTCCGTTGTACATTAGAATGACTATGGTTAACAGTAAAATACTGAATGTTACAAATTAGCTAGATGAGAAGCTTTCGAATGTTCTTACCACAAACAAATGATAAATGTATGAGGTGACGGACACACTAACTACCCTGATTGGATCGAATT
>NW_012144855.1:1499580-1500014 GCF_000956105.1 Propithecus coquereli | reverse complement strand
GACCAGCTTATTAGACGATATTTTTAAGGTCTAATGCACTTTTTCAAAGTCAGATTAATTAAGGTATAATTTACATATTATAAAATTCATCGTTTATAAGTGTACAGTTTGATACATTTGATAAATGTATATAATCATGTTACCACCACTACAATCAAGATATAGAACAGTTTCGCCACCTCTAAACATTCATGCCCCTTTGTCATTAACCCCTCTTCTCCACAGCTAGCGCTTGGCAACCATTAATCTGAATTAAGTTCCTATAGTTTTGCCTACCCCATAGTATCAAATAAATGAATCAAACATTATATAGCTTTTTGAGAGCAGCTTTTTCACTTAGCATAATGCGTTTGTGATAAACCCATGTTATTGTGTAAACTAGAAGTTCATTTCCTAAAATTCCTGAGTAATACTCCATTGTGGATTACTGGTTT
>NW_012144855.1:1499161-1499530 GCF_000956105.1 Propithecus coquereli | reverse complement strand
CCCAATGGGCCATCTTGGAAATCTGCATTTTAATATACACCCTGCCCCAGGAGTTCTGATGAAGACCTGGACTCCCAACAACATGTGTGTATCCTCTCTCTGTTATTAAGAGGACTGTGCAGAAAGAAAAGGAGAATGAGTTGGAGTGAGAGCGGAACAGTTCTGATACTACTATATGCTTCCATTCTTCATGTGATTTAATGGATTATTTATTTTACAATTAATTTACCCTTTACCTATGATCTGACAGTTTATTTATTTTACAATTAACACAAAGTGAGCAGTTCATCTCTAAAATTATTATTTTTAGGTCCTGGATTTCTAAGTATTATCATCTTTTGCCTACTGAAATCCTTGACATTTTCCAAA
>NW_012144855.1:1484749-1487351 GCF_000956105.1 Propithecus coquereli | reverse complement strand
TCCTTAATATTCAATGGGCAGCATGATACAAATAAACAGAAGACAATTTCTTTGTATAATAAGGTTACAATTTGTGTAAGACAGTTTTTTGGTATAAGGATGTTTTCAATATATTGGTGGGCTAAGATAGCACTTGCTGTAAAATCACCACATAAAGTAACAGTATATAAATTTTTGGTAAAGCTAATGAGAGAAATTGATCTTGTCCCATCATAGAATGAGAGGAGTCACTTATCCTTTATAACTTACCTTAATAATATAGGAAAATATGTTAATCTCATAGTTTAGAAGGTACACATCAAAAAAGTTGGGAAAGAGGAGATTAATATGAGAAACTTTAAGAAATTTTTCTTTGTCTAAATGGAAGGGAAAACTATGGAGTAAAGAAGAGCTCCTTGAACAAAAGACCAATAAAGTTCCATATATAAAACCCGTTCAGCTTCTTCTAAATTACTCCTCATATTATAACACACAGTGAATGGGGGAAAAGAACTGCATGTCATATCGCTTTAATAAATTCCTCCATTAGACTATCAGCAACTCTTCCATTAGACTCGGAGTCCCTTGTTAATAGGAACAGTGTTTTATTAATCTTTGATTCTTCTGCACAAGTGCAAGGGCTACGCATATAAAAAGAATTTGATGATTGTGGAACTTACCTTCAATTGAAATAAAAGATAATGAGGCATCAGTTAAGCTGTTCCTGGTTTGCCCATTTTATTGTACATTTTTAATTTTCTCTCTTTGAATATCAGTTCTGGAGATCATTGACTTTGGGCTGTGTAGAACAAATTGAAGGTTTAAATTCTTTCATTAATAGGAAAGTTTAAATCCTCTCACTTATCATTTGGATACTTTGACATTGTATAGATATGTCTTATATTAAATTTGGTAAATAATGCATTGAAAATTCACTGTGACATAAGATAGTCTTAATGATGTGTGTGAAATCAGCAACACAAGGAAGCATATATTCTGATAAAAAAAGTCTAAAGTACCAGTAGCTTAACACCAAGTGCGAAATGAGTCAGCATTTTTTTAGTTGTAAATGCAATTTTTCTTTTACATGTCTACTTGAGAAGAACTTTAAATGTATATTTTTAGGTCTATATTTTTCTTTTTCTTAGAAAGTTCAAACTCTGGATCTTAAATGAAAAATCATGGTGCCCTCAGTTTTGCCAACTTTCCACAATGGATCACTTGCCTTCCTTTCTGCAGTTGCAGGGGAAAGGCATACTACAGTGATACACATCGTTGGATTGTGCAATTACACTAGACAATTAAAACTGTTAGTGCATGTAAGGGTTGAAGGATTGTGTAACTCCATTTTACATAGTATCTAATAGGCAATTCCTAAATATGGACCAAAAATAGAGTGTATTCCAGGTGTAAAAGTAAATATTTCTATCTATGCACTTTCATATTACTGAATAGAATTCAAATCATGTTTTTTTGACTATTCTGTTTCAGAAATTTTATTATTTCATTAACCATATTAGGAAAATAATTCAGGATAGGCTGAAAGTAATTTGGTTTTCAGAACAAAGGGTGATTTGACCACAAAGCATTAGGTATTGATTTTTGTCATTTTCCTTATACCCATTTTAAGTGTAATCTCCACCACAATCAAGATACTGAAAATTTCCGTTACCTCCAGAAGTTCCCTCATATCTATTTGCAGGAAATCTCCCTCCAAGCCTAGGTTCAGGTAACCACCAATTGCTTTCTGAATTTTCCAGAAGACCTAAGCCACAACAAAAAATATATATATTTTGTTTTGCCTGTTCTTGAATTTAATATTAGTAAAACCATACAGTATGTATTCTTTTGTGCCTGGCTTCTTAGTCAGCATAACATGTGGAGATTCATTTGTGTGTGTCATTAGTGTATTCATTTTTATTGCTGAGTAGTATTTCATTGAATGGGTATACCACAATTTGTTCATCCATGTACCTGCTGATGGTCATTTAGGTTGTTTCCCAGTTTTGGATATAATGAGTAAATCTGCTGCAAACATTTGTGCACAAATATTTGTGTGGGCATGTGTTTTCATTTCTATTGATTCAATACGTAGGCATGGAAGGGCTGTGTGTTATGGAAGTAAATGCTTAACTCTTTGGGAGACTGCCAAACTGTTTTCCAAAGTGGTTTTACCATTTTACATTCTCAGTAGCAAAGCATGAGAGGTCCGGCTGCTCCATATCCTCACCAAAGCTTGGTATTAGTTTTTTAAATTTTAACCACTCAAGTGAATCTCATTTAATTTATATTTCCCTGATCTAATGATATTGAGTACCTTTTCATGTACTTACTGGTCGTTTATATATCTATTCTTATGAAATATACAAACTTTGCCACGTTATATTGTGTTGCTTCTCTTAATAATGAATTGGAAGAAGTTTTAAATATATTCTGGGTACAATTTCTTTCCTTAATTATGTACCGAGAATATTGAGAATTTTCTTCCAGTCTATGGATTGTTTTTATGTTTATCTTTCATTTTAATGGAGTCTTTGAAAGATCATGAGGTTTCAGTTTTGATGAAGTGTGATTTTTCCATATTTTTTTGACTGGTTATGCTTTTCTCCATTCTAAATCTTTA
>NW_012144855.1:1481904-1484699 GCF_000956105.1 Propithecus coquereli | reverse complement strand
CAAAAACATATTTGTTACATATATTATGTGGCATATTTTTAATATGCTTTAGAACAAACATAAGACAATGAAACATTATTTGCTCGTTCCTCTTTAGTGAAGGCGCTAAGAGAAAAGCAGTCTCTTCTCTTTGCCCTAAATGTCGTCTACAAAATTGCCGATTGTCACATGTTTATTTGCAAGTAATAAACAATTGACAACCTGTTAAATAGTGCCCCAAATCCATTTGAAGTTTCAGCTAGCTCTAATATCTATTTTCATTGAGGAATGTAACTAGGAGAGATAGGAGTAGAAGGAGAGGGGCTCATTTCTTCCCCCAGTACAAGTATCTTCTCACTCAAAGATATTAGATTTTGTAAATTTTAATTTAGAGTGGCAGCAAGTACAAATAGAAGATGCAAACAGCCAGGTGCTATGTAGTTCAGTTTTCTACTCTTCCCTTGAGTAACATTTTCTTAACAAATCGTCAGATATTGGATTAACTTCATGATCCAACAACGTAGTTTAAATGGCATACTTGGTTTTTTTCTTGCATTATGTGTGCTTTGATAAGAATAAACTCTAGACTCCAATATTTAGAAATCAGAGCTGAATATCATTTAATAACATCACAGTATAAGGAAGAGGATTGTGAAACTGTTACTTAAAATGTTTATGATAGGCTATATTTGGTTAAAGTGTGGAGAGAGGGTGCTGGTAAAGTTAAAATCTGGGAAAGGGTTTAGAAGAGTAGAAATGACATTGATACTGAATTCCACTGGTACTAGTTTACCAGAGATGATGAAGCTTGGGGGAGAATGTGCTATGAAAGTTGATTTATGCATATGCTATTATCTTATATAATCCTCACAGCATCCCAAAAAGGCACCTTTTTCAAGTCACATTTTATGAGTGGGATCATTTAGGCTTAGAAAATTTACATATTTTGTTCAAAAATATTCTAGTAGAAGCAGAATTGGAATTTGCACCTATATCTGACTCCAAACCTCATGTTTTTTTTACCATTAAAAGACTCAATTTAATTCATTGGATCAATGCATGTTAGATATCTACAGTGTTGAGTGCAATGATGGACATTTGGGACACAAAGAAATGTTTCCTACCTTTGTGTGATTTATAGCCTCTTGAAAAAACTTAGCAGGTAAACTGATAGTGTGAGAGAGATTTAAGGTCTGTAATAGAAGCATCAGCTGCCCAGGGAGTGCCCAAAGGATGGAGTGATCAATCCTCCCTTGGAAAAGTGGGCTGCAAACAGACCTCCTGGTTTGATGTGATGTTTCAGCTGAGTCCTGAAACATGAACCTGTGTTCAACAGTGCAACAAGCAGATGATAGGGACAAGAAAGGTTATTCCAAGGAAAGTGTGCAGTTTGAGCAAAGACGAAGACATGAGAGCTTTTCAAGGGGTGCCTTACAATAGATTCATTCACTAGGATAGCTTTGGTGCCTTGAGGAAATGAAACACACAGAGTTACTTTTGATACCTTGTAAAGCACAACTTGGCAAAAACAGAACCGGGTGATGCACCCAGTGGGGCGATGTCTCTCTGACATTGTACATACAAGGGGGACGTTTCATTGAACAAAATCGTTTTGAGTAAATGTGAAAACTAGGGAACAGATTTTTGAATCTTATAAAAAATTGAAAAATGCTAGTTTGATCAGGGAAAATAATGAGCTTCACTTGGAATTAGGGGGCTCTGTGAGGACAATTAGAACCAAAAGTTAAGGCTTTAACACATCACAGTAAGAAAGGTTATACATAAACAGATGGCTTGCAGTTTCTAAATAAAATGAATATTCACAAAGTAAAATCTTGATTAGAAGGAGCAGAACTTCAGTTGATGAACTTTGGCAGCTAGGTGGTAGTTGAGAGAGAAGACTGAAATGGAATTAGGCAACTGCTTACGACAGAAGTACTAAAAGTTGACTGCAAATGAGAATCACCTGGACTACTTTAAAAGATCTAAATATCCAGCTTTCACTCCGTAGGAGTTAAATTATAATATCTGAGAGTGCTACACAGACATCAGCATTTTTAAAGATTCTCAGTGATTCCAACTTGTAGCAAGATTTGGAAACCAGTGGCCTAGGACCAGCATCTACTACACTTTATACTTCCTCAAGTTAGTTGTGTGTAGCAAAACTCTGCCATCAAAAAGAAATAGTGAGAGAGACTACTTTTTCTTTTTAACTACTTATAAATGCTATTATCTACACCAGGAATTGGAAGCCTGATGGAATTTTGGAAACATACGATCTTTATGTTGCTCTCTCTGCTTATATTTGCAAAACACCTGTGCTGTTTTGTATGTCATTATATATCTTAGAATAAGACATGACTGATGACTCATTATTGTGAGCTGAAAATCAGAGATGACAATGCATACCAAGTACTGTTCACATGGCACCTTTCCCAGAACACCTAAGCCACAAGAAAATATTATTGTAAACTCTCACTTTGTTCTGTGGATTGTTGGGACAATGACCTTACCATTCTTTTTATGAAAGAGCAAAGTGAGATGCAAAGAGCTGAAGCTATATAACCTAGGTTTATCAGTTTTCATGTCCAGATAGCATCTATTGTCTCTGCACTGCCTGATGGGCCCAGCCTAAGCTGAATACTCACTCACATGATTAAAGCTGGTGCCAGAAATACTATTTTTAGGGTGAAAAATAGCAAGCTGAAAATTTTGGTTTATAATCAATATATTTACCCCAAAGGTATCATATTTCCAATGAAATGGCTAGAGATTAAAGTAGGGTTTGTGAGGAGGCAACACTTAAAATATACACT
>NW_012144855.1:1478505-1479643 GCF_000956105.1 Propithecus coquereli | reverse complement strand
ATTTGTTCATCCATGTACCTGCTGATGGTCATTTAGGTTGTTTCCCAGTTTTGGATATAATGAGTAAATCTGCTGCAAACATTTGTGCACAAATACTTGTGTGGGCATGTGTTTTCATTTCTATTGATTCAATACCTAGGCATGGAAGGGCTGTGTGTTATGGAAGTAAATGCTTAACTCTTTGGGAGACTGCCAAACTGTTTTCCAAAGTGGTTTTACCGTTTTACATTCTCAGTAGCAAAGCATGAGAGGTCCGGCTGCTCCATATCCTCACCAAAGCTTGGTATGAGTTTTTTAAATTTTAACTGCTCAAGTGAATCTCATTTAATTTATATTCCCCTGATCTAATGATATTGAGTACCTTTTCATGTACTTACTGATCGTTTATATATCTATTCTTACGAAATATACAAACTTTGCCACATTATATTGTGTTGCTTCTCTTAATAATGAATTGGAAGAAGTTTTAAATATATTCTGGGTACAATTTCTTTCCTTAATTATGTACCAAGAATATTGAGAATTTTCTTCCAGTCTATGGATTGTTTTTATGTTTACCTTTCATTTTAATGGAGTCTTTGAAAGATCATGAGGTTTCAGTTTTGATGAAGTGTGATTTTTCCATATTTTCTTGACTGGTTATGCTTTTCTCCATTCTAAATCTTTATCCAATGCAAACTGTTCTCTTAGTTTTTTTATGGCTGTGATCCATTTCAATTGAATTTTGTGTATAAAATTGTCTATAGTGTGCAATAGGGTGAAGGTTCCTTTTTACTCCATATGAATATTTAATTTTATCAGTATCATTTGTTCAAAAAAACTACAACTTGGAAACATTGTTGAAAGTCAATCTATTATATACATGTTGCTCAAATTTTGGATTCTCTATTGTATCAATCTATTTAACTATCTTCACACCAATACCACATTCTGATTATTATAACTAGGTTACTTACATTTCCATTTCTATTGGTTATTTACTTTGTAAGTATATATTCCATTTTTTCATTACGCTCCATTCCTAGTTTATTTACATTAAGTTGCCATAAATTTTAAAGTCAGTTTGTCACATCTTTAGAAAAGTCTGCTAGGGATTTGGGATTGCATTGAATCTGTACATTAATTTAAGGGGAATTGA
>NW_012144855.1:1463253-1477934 GCF_000956105.1 Propithecus coquereli | reverse complement strand
ATATTAATATTTCTTCCTTAAATGTTTGATAGAATTTACCAGTGAAATCTGTGAGTTCTGCTCTAGGTTCACTCAGCAAATGTTGACATATTGGGTTTTCATTATCATTCAGTTCAATGCATTTATTGATTCTCCTCCCTGATTTCTTTTTAGAATCAATGATATTATTTAAAAGCATGTGGTGTAATATCCAAATATTTGAGGCTTTTCTATATTTGTTAATGATTTCTATTTAATTCCGTTATTGTAAGATTTAATTTATTTTAAATTTTTTGAGACATACTTTATGGCTCCCAAAATAGTCTATTGTGATAACTATTCCATGTAGATTTGACAACAGTGTATATTCTGCTGTGATTTGGTGGACTGGTTTTATCAATATCAATCAGGTTCAACTGGTTGACAGTTTTGTCCAGGTCTTATATATCCTTCATAATTTTGTGTTTGCTTGCCCTATCAGTTACTGAGAGTGGAGCACTGAGATCTTTAACTTATAATTTTGGATCTGTTTTTCCCTTTCACTTTTTTTGGTTCTTGCCTCAAAAATTTTGAAATTGTTATTAGTAGCATATGCATTTAGAATTTTATGTCTTCTTGATGAATTGATCCTTTATCATTATGTTTTTCTATATCCCTAGTGATATTCTTTTTCTGAAGTTTACATTTTACTGATATTAATATAGCCACTCCAGCTCTCTCATGATTAGGGTTTATGTGGCATATCTTTTTCCATTTTTAAAATTTTAACCTATGTCTCTATTTTTAAAGTAGGTTTCTTGTAGATAATATATAGTTGGGCATTTGTTTTTTAACCCAAACTAAAAATTTCTCCCTTTTAATTGGAATGTAGAACATTTACATTTAATGTGATAATTGATATGGTTGTATTTAAATCTATAATCTTGCAAGTTGTTTTTCATTGGTTTCATCTGTTCTTTGTTCCATTTTCTCCTTTATTCCTGCCCTGTGGATGGAGCATATTTTTAGTATTTGATTTTATCTGCAGAATTAATTGTATCTCTTTAAAAAAATTTTTAGTGGTTATGCTAGAGTTTACAGCCTGAATCTTTAAGTTACCACACTCTGCTTTCAAATAGTGTTATAGCACTTCACAGATCATGTAAGAAACTTGTAATAGTATAGTTTAATATTCCCATCTTGTCTTTGAACTATTGTCATAGTTTTATTTCCACATGAGCTATAAATTCTACAATACATTGTGAGGTTTTGTTTGTTTTATTTGTTTTTTAGAGTCAATTATTTTCTAAAAAACTAAAAAATGAGGACATTTAAACTATATATATTCACATACGTGTTGAATATTCTGTTCTTCTTCATTCCTTTGTACAGAACCGAATATCCTTCTGACATCAACTTTCCTCTTCATGGAGAACTTTCTTTAGTATGTGATCCTCTCCATTGATCCTGCTTTCACTAATTTTTAAAATTGCCTTGAATATAAAGTGATTTGGAATTGTTATTTGATAAATGAAATTATAAGGGATGGACTAACAAGTATTTGCAATCATTTAGTAGCCACTTACTAATATTCTAAATGTTAGGGCTTTTATATATGAATTTAGATTTATAACTTGGGAACAAACTGAAGACAAGTTATGTTTTATTGTGTTTGTGAGTTAGATATCTATTTACTATATGGTTTAAAATATAACTTAAAATCTTTCTTGGAAAATAAACCTTTATTACATTTGCCTTAAGATTGTTGAAAAGATTTAAAAATATACCTTTAAAGGCCAAGTATTGGGGCTCATGCCTGTAATCCCAGCACTTTGGGGGGCCAAGGCAGGAGGATCGCTTGAGCCCAGGAGCTTGAGGGCTGCAGTGAGCTATTATCGTGCCACTGCACTCTAGCCTGGGAGAAAGAGCAAGATTCTGAAAAAAAATCTCTGAAATACATATACTAAAGAGAGATATTCCTTCCATTTAGATGTCTAGAAGGCTTTAGTCATTTTTCATGATATAGATTTGAGTTTGCCTGGTAAAGCTATCAGTTCATGAACTAACTTCATTACTGTGTTTATTTTTTCCTTCCCTAATCAGTGCTATATATGTCCCTTTGGTTTTAACTTAGGAAGAATCATAACAGAGGCTCAGTTCTCAATAGGAATATATTGATATGAAATCACTTCATATTGCATTACTCTCAGGGAATTTGAAGTAAGTTTTTATGGGGAGAAAAAATGTAAGAACTATAAACGTAACGTACTAGAGATGTAGATTTAACAACAGCTGAAAAAAATATGTTTAATTTTTTTTTTTTTTTTTTAGAGATAGTGTCTTACTCTATGGCCTAGGCTAGAGCACATAATTCACTGTAACATCACCCTCCTGGGCTCAAGCAGTCCTCCCACCTCAGCCTCCTGAGTAGCTAGGATTACAGGTACATGACACTACACCCAGCTAACTTTTTAATTTTTTGTAAAGATGTGATCTCACTATGTTGCCTAGGGTGATCTTGAACTGCTGGCCTTAAGCAATTCTTCTACCTCAGCCTCCCAAAGTCCCTGGATGACAGGCACAAGCCACTGTCCCTGGCCCCATTTAGGAATTTTTGAGTTGGTTTATTGATGTAGAAAGTCTAGTTACACACTTTTTCTTTTACTGTTATTTAAACAACCTCAGTTTATTTTATTTGTTTAGTAATATCTAAAAGTTAAGAAAAAGAAAAAAATATGCGAGGCATTTTATATTATCTTATTAAATTCTTTCAATAGGATTTTATATAAACAGATGATATGTACTTTTAGAAACATGTAAACTGAAAGCTCGGAAGATAAAATGACTTGTCTAATAAATGGAAGAACTAGTATTTAAATTCAGCTCTTTCCATCCTGCTTATACCATCCATAACCCCATAATAAAAATATATAATTTAATGTTTCATTTAATGTAGGTACTAAAATACAGGGAGCTGTCGGAGTGGGAAGTTGTTGGATAATAGAGTGTAGGACACAGGTTGGAAGCAGGGCCGATTGGGAAGATCTAGCTTTAAATTTTGAAGTGGGTGGCATAGTTCCAAAACATAGCTATGTAATTTAGATCAGAAGGGATGTGATGATAACTGCTCAAATACACAGTTCCTTACAGGTCCATGAAATATTAAAATTAGTGTGCTGGAGTGTTGTCTTCTTTTTCAGATTTATCAGGCCTAAAAATGGGAATCTTTCTTTCCAGTTTTCCATCTTTCTCACCCCACAGCTATTTGGTCAGGAAATCCTATTGGCCCTTACATCAAAATGTCTTCATTTTATGGCCATGTCTCATTATTTCTAATAAAATAGTCACACCACTTTGACCTGAACCATTGTTAATTCTTCCCTTGATTACTGCAATAACCTCTTGGTAGTAATTCCTGCTTCTGTATCCTATTTTCAAGACAATAGCTTGATAATTTAAGATGGATTATGTCAATCTTCTTTATTGGGTCTCGTTTTTTCAGAGTGAAAGCCACATTCCTTACAATGGCCTGTAAGGCACTAAAGGATTGGATTCACTTTTTAGTCTATCTGCTGTTCTTCCTGTTTATCTTCTTGTTTATTCTGCTCCAAGTTTAGGGACATTTTGTGTCTTCCTAGAGCATGCTAGTTTCATTTCTGCCTCAGGGCCTCTGTACTGGCTGTTAGCTCTGCGTGACATGTTCCTTCCCTCAATATCCTTAGTGATAACTACCTCACCTCCTTAAAGATTTACTTAAATGTCTCTTTCAGTCAGGTCTAATGACCACTGTATTTATTAATAAAACCAAAATTCATACTCCCCTCTCCCTTATCCTCTGTTTTTTCTTCTTTCCGTACATAATACATATTACTTTCTAATACACTTACAATTTGTCACTGTCTTATCATTTGTCTCTCTATACCCCTTATAATGGAATGTAACGTCCACAGGGAAGAGGTCCTTGTTTCAGTCAGTGTTCTCTCTCTTATTCAGGGAATGTTTAGGACACCATGCATTAGTAATATCTATTGAGTAAATGAGTAGGTGCTATAATATTAAATGAAGGAGTTGTTGGAGTGGGGAATTGTTGGATATCAGAGTGTATGACAGAGGCTGGAAGCAGGGCAGAGTGGGATGATCTAACTTTAAATGCTGCAATGGTGGCATAGTTCCAAGACATAGTTATGTAATTTAGATCAGAAGTGATGTGACTATAACTGCTAAAATGCATAGGTCCTCACAAGTCCATGAAATCATGTGGTCTGGAGGGATGTCTTCTTTTTTAGATGATCAGTTACATATTTGGTCTAAAAGAAGTACTAAATTCTTCCTGGCCTTTATAGAATCAGCAGAAGGAAGGAGTGAAATCCCAAAAAATCTCCTTATGTTTAGCTTGGATTAGGGCTGACAGCACATTTTATTTTCTCAAGACTTTACTATTTGGAAAAAAAGGGGGGGGGCAGGAAAAGTTGCTTTCTTTATGAGATCCAGGAAGAATTATTCTGTCATTTTGGTACGCTTGAGTGATAAGGTTGTAGGAACACAGGCACTCCCCTGACAACCCAATAGAGTTTGTGAGAAGAAAAACACATACAAATAAAAGCAATTTATTCTTCACTATCGCTAGATACATCACAAGATACCTTTGTAGAGAATCATCTGGGGTCAAGAAGGTTGAGAATGTGTTCTTGGAGGCAAATTGTGTTACTTTATGTTCCTGGGAAATAGCTATTCAACGAAGCAAAAGTATCAGAGAATCAACCAAGAGAAGAAAAGCTGATGTTTCACTTTCTCATTCAAAATATGCCTTTTTGAAAAGAAATGTTTAGTGAAAATACATTAAATTGAATTGGCTCTAAAATGATCATCTTAAAACATGGTCCTTAAAACAGCTACAAATATTTTTTACCCTTGTAGAGATTGGTACTAAATTCATCTTTGTTAGTGAAAAAATTTAAAATATCATTTTTCTAATTAAAATATCCTCAGAAAAATCTAGAGCAACATTTTAATTTTAGTTACCTTTATTTCTTATCATTTACGAAGCTGAGAAAACATTGATCTCATTCACAATGTATAGCAACAACATTTAGACACTTTTATTCTAATAATTTGTATTTGAGTTTGCATACATTAGTAGGAATCAATTTTTTGAACTTAGAAATGGAAAATGTTTTCTCCTTTATCTTAACTTCTGACTTTCCACAATTTAAGACAATTCACAAGTGAAATGTTCTCATCATCCCATCATAACTTTAAAGAATTTCCAAGACATAAATTTATAAAATTCTATATCTCTCAGCTTATCTTGACTGACTATAGGCACAGACTTTTCAAATTCCAGATCTTGAGATTCCTTATATATTTGTTTCTAAAGTTGATCTTAAAATTGTCTGAAAAGCAACCATGTTCATGACAATTTTCTTCCCATTTTACAACACATAAGCATATACCTCATGTACCCTAAATTCTGATAATGGGTATTTTTCCAGGGCTTTAAAATTTAAAGAACACCACACTAAGGAAATAGTTTTTAAAACCTGTCTTCCCCTCCCATATACATTTCTGTTAAGTGTATAACATGGCTTAAAAACAGAATATTGGAACATTTCAAACGTGTCTGAATTCAGATATATGGTAGTGTGAGATGATAGAGGTAATGAACATTTTTAAGTAGCAATTTTGCCTCTTCCATGTGAAGGAAATCAAAATATTTGACCCCCAAATATTCTTCTTTGACATATTTTGATATGGCTTTTCAGAGAGGGAGCAAACATAAATATCCCTGCAAAGCCATCTTTGGTTGGGGAGATTCACAGTTGTAGAGAATCTGCATTGATGCACCCAGGCCTTCCTTTGTCTGGATCTAGGAAAGATTGACTATGACTCTGAAGCCCCTAAAAGTCTGAAGGAAATATTTACCATCTATTCTCTCTGAGGGCTGTTACCATATGGTTTTATTTACATAACACGATCACCTTTGCCAGCCAAGCCTCCTTCTTTCCCTCCCGTAACCTGTATTGCCATTATAACCTGAGTTACCACCATAATCTGTTTTTTGGCCATGCTCTGAGCCTGCATTCTTTCTGTAACTTCAAGATGGTATACAAGCTTCTGTACCCCATTGAGGAGTTGGGCAGTCACTCTGTGATTCTCCCTGTGTACGTGTTAATAAATCTGTATAACTTTTCTCCAATTAACCTGCCTTTTGCGAGTTGATTTTTCAACAAAACTTCAGAGGACAAAAGGGATGTTTTTCCCTTGGCCCCTACACATCCCTTGACTATGGTTAAAAATGTCTGGTCCCAAAACAAAGAGAATAATCATAAGAAGTAGTAAATGCTAAAAATGATCCTTTATATATATTTAAATATAACTAGTACTTGTCAGTTTTTACCATTAATTCCTAAAACAGGTCATAGATTGGTGATGATGATTCTTTCAAATATAGCTAGAATGATTTTGGAATACTGAAATTTTAGACAGCACATTAGATAAAGCACGTAGACAAAATCTGGTGTAATTTCTTCAGAATCAGTGTGTGCTATAAAGCAGATAAGACATATTTTATCAATTATATAGTAAAATATTAATACAAATTTAGTCAATCATCTTCAGTTACCTCAGAAGATATTTATTATTTCCTAATTCCTATTAACAAAACTTAAAATTTATGTTAGCTGCTGGACTGTTGAGTTTTTAGCTACCCATGTCTTTCTCTTTCTAAAAGCACTATTTTGTCATGATATCTGAAAAAACTAATGAAGTTATTTTTGACTTTTATTCTTGGTTTTTATTTAAGTAATCCTGTAAGGGAAAAACAGAATTCCATACACACATGCAAATTTACTAGAGGTATTAATAGAAAAAGATCCAAACTCTGTATCTAAAGAGGTTTATTCTGAGCTGAATGTATGTGACGGGCCCAAGGCATATGGCCTGAAGAGGTCCTGAGAAAATGTGCCTATAGTAGCTGGTGACAGTTTGGTTTTATACATTCATGGAGACAGGAATTATATCTAAGACCCTAAGTCAATACATGGAAGGAGTACATTGGATTGGTCCAAAAAGGTGGCACATCTCAAAGTAGGGGGGCTTGCAGATTATAGGTGGGTTTAAAGATTCTTTGATTTGTAATTGGTTAAAGAAATGAAGACTTGTCTAAAGGCTTGGAATGTTTTAACTTAAGATAAAGATGTCTGTTAGCCAGAGACAAGCCACCAGACATTTACTGAAACTCAAGTGTTCTGTTAAGTACATTGATGGCCTGCAGTTGTGGTCTAAGCTTTGTCTTGTAGAGCATTAGGCCTGTTAATGAGTTATAAAGACTATCTCGGGGAAAGGAGAGGGGCATGACCAGGCATGCCTGACCTCCCTTCTCATGGCTAGCAACTCAGCATTAGAGTACTTCTGGGGTCCCCTTAGCCAAGACGAGGTCCATTTAGTCAGCTAGGGGGCTTAAGATTTTATTTTAGTTCACGAAGGAATATCAAACCTTTTTTATCATGCTCTTTACCTCATAAATAACTTACTATATTTAGTTATACATTACATTAATTTATTAAAATTATTTAATGAGAACATATTGATTTATAATATCATATTTATATAATATATAAACATATGACAATTATATTAGAGCTTCATAATTTTAATTTTGATCTATTTTTAGTTATAAGATATATTCTATAGTTCAAGTCTTAGTGGATTTTATAACATTATGTCTCCGGATGCATCTGCTTCTCCAGACTTCAGACTGGTAGTTTGCCCCATAACCTCAGTTCTCTGATGTGTGCAAGAGAAGCCACCAATTTTTAATTTGCCCCATTTTTCCATTCTGAGGTGGTGTTGGTTGGTTGATTTTTTTTCCTCATTATGAGCCATATTTTCTTGCTTATTTGTAAGCCTCGTAATTTTTATTGGAGGCCAGACATTGTGAATTCCTTTATGGCACTAGTTCCTGAGAACTGTAACTTCCTTGTTCTCCATGCATGCTGACGCCCTGTCCTTTAATCAGTGAGTCTGCTGAACTCTGCTTGGGCTCCCTCTTCCTTGAGCTTGTTTTGGAAGCTCTTCGAAGGCAGTAAGCTGGGACAATCATAGGTCTAACTTCATTTGTTCCTCATCTCTAAGAGATTCTTGCCCTTTGTTCTCTAACGGCCAGTGTTCCGAAAACCACTATTTTATATATTTTGTCTAGTCTTCACATAGCAGGAAGGTAATTCTGGTCCCTGTTATTCCACTTTGTCCAAAAGTGAAAGTTCACATGTTCACATTGAACACTTAAATTGTGGCTAGTACAAATTGAGATGTGCAGTTTGTATAAAATACATACCAGATTTTGAAGTGTTAGTACCAAAAATAATGTCATATTTCTAATTAATATATTTATAGTGTTTATATTTTGATAGGAGAGTATTTTTGGATATGTAGAGTTAAATAATATTTATTATTAAATTCCTTTCAACTTTTTCTGCTTTTTAAAGTGTGACTACTGAAAATTTAAAATTATTTATATATTCCCATTATATTTCTATTGCATAGTGATGATTTAGACATTCCATAGAATATCATTTTTATTCACTGTATTTGATAACAGCATATTAATAATTCCTGGGAGTCAGGAAGTAGTTTGGAAAGTATTTTGAATGTTATGTAAAAATATATGTGCTCTAGAAAGTGAGACATACCATATTAAGATTTAGGGACCTGCTATGATAAGGACTTTTTTAGGAGTCCCTTGTTCTGTTGCATGCTCTCACCTATGGCCTTTCGTAGGCTCTTATGACCAGAGGGCATAAGTGGAAAATACCTGGCCTTGATTATGGATGAGTTAGTTTGATAAGTTGGTATGAGCCCACAATGATCTGCTGCTGCATTACAGCAGTTGCGACCCTTAAAAACAGTGTTGAAGGGAAATCCTTCTATCCCAGCCCTGAAATAGTGGTGCTGGTTGAGGCACTGAAGACACAGAAAGCAACGGTATACCCAAAATACATGTCAATCACAAAAAAGACAAATATCTGCTTCCTCTAAAATAGAAGAGGTCCAATAGAATCACCTTGCCACAGAGGGATGACTGGCATCCTCAATAACTCAGTCCTGGTTTCTACTGTTGGCAGGTCAAACATTCAGCTACAGCAACAGCTAAATGAACCTTGTGATACTCCTTCCACTTTCAATGCTATAACATGGAAATTGTTGTAGATACAAAAATCTCCCAACTTTTAGCCTACTCCCATAAGCCAATGTTTCATAAATTCTTTGTCTTGAATTTCCCAATCTTTTCCCAATCTTTTTCCTTCCTGGCTCCTGACTATACAGACAAGCTATTTTTCATAGCCAAGGATTCCACACTATTATTATTATTTTTTAATCTCAGGCCAATTCTCTCTCCATGCCAGGTAAAAGGCCAAGTTTATTGCTTACAAATTTTTCATATATATATATCTTTTATATATGATTTAATCTATCAGATAAAATTACTCCTTTAACATATATAAATTTTAAAATAAGTCCATATCAACTAAGGTTAGACTTCTTACCAATTATTCCATAAGGAAGCTGTTTTCTGGGATTTATATGTGTTACCTTTCTGACATTGAGTCATAAAAGCAATATTGAAATAAAAATAAATAATAAAGTAAAGAAATATAAACTAACTGATTATTTCAATTCAGAATCTATAGAAAGAGGATGGTATTTAGTGTTTAGTGTTGAAGGCAAGAACACTTATTCTCCACTCCCTGTGCTTTCAAAGTGAAGGAGAAGGAATTTTCTTTTTTAAACCTTAGGACATATACACGTGGAAAACACAGTTGCAGCTTTTTGCATCTTCTGTTTTTACTGCATCCCAGAGAGAAGGAGTAACGTTTTTGGCTGGTGAGATGGGAGAAGGAACTGAGATGCTTAGTGTAGCCACTTCTATTTGTCTTTGCATCCATCTTCATATGGAGTTTGTATGCGGGGTCGATTCTCTACATTGGGATAAAGTGCCTTACACCATGGTGTGATATGTCTTAAATTATGCCAGGAACTGGCAGTGTGACTTGAGGGTAAAGCATTAGCAAGCCTGTGTGACCACTACACATCCCTGCCATTTTCTTCCCTGATTTCTATATTTCTCATTGTTTCCAAACTTGGAAAAGAAATAGAGTATCACTTATTGACTGTGAATCCTTTAGTATGGATTCATGTTTCACTGTCCCACTGAGAATGTTATTTTTTACACCAAATAAGTGAATACTATAACTGAGACTCTATATATGTTGGTACTTTGCTAGATCACTGTTCTAATGTGATTTAGGGTTTGGTTTTATGTTTGTTCCTTATTGAGAGTCTTGATTCATTTCAGCACATTTGGGAAACTTCAATCTGATCTAGTAAATCATTATCTGGTTAAAAGGGGTAAAATAGGGAAAAATCCTATTTTTCTGCTAATGGAAAAATTCTCTAATAATATGACTCACTCATAATGGGTCAGTGGTATCATCTTCAGAATCAGCACAGTTCATTACTTTGGTATTTGTAGACCTACCTCAGGCAGTAAATTGGATGCTCTGCTTTCTTATAATTTCTCTTAGCCCCCACCTGAAAGAAGAAAGACATTCATATTCATCTCATATCTAAATAATTGACTATGTGACCTTGTTTCCACAGCTTACAGTTGGGATATTAGGTCACAAAATGACAAATCTTATAACAGATTATTAAATATTAATTTCACAGGCACAATTATCCAAAATACATATTCTAGTCCAATAGCTAAACTATATTTCTAAATGGATTTATCATTTTTATAGTTATGGTTTTAATATTTACCCTTCTCTAGTGCAGATTTCTTTTTCAAGCAACTTAGAGATAGAAGAGCTTGTTATTCAGCATGGCTCTGAACCAGATAGTGTGCAATGCATTATAATTATTTTCCAGGCAAATGCAAATTCCAAGACTGTGCTCAAAAATATAAAAGTTAGTGCCACAGCAGTGGTGAGTGTGAGGTTGACCTAACACAATGGTTAATGCTATCCTTATCGAGTGCCATAGTTTTGAATGTATGAAGACAGGCTAAGACTTGATTTAAGAATTTGGGGATGCATCAATTCCAATATTAATTAAAAGGAAAAAGACTCAATCCAAGTTTTTTATGTCATAGAGTGATCATCTAAATTATAATTTTTACAAACATATTATCTCCAGAATTTAGACATTTCCAGTTATTTCCATAGCACTGGTGGCATGGGGCTTCCTCATGCCTTATTTCAATAGGAATTAAAGATCTTTTAAAAAAAAAAACTCATCCCGAAGGAATAGATATGAAGCACAGAAACTTGATCTTAGCACTATCTTTAAGAATTGAAGGAAAGGAATAGTGAAATATATTGCACTATTTGTAACATTCAAATTGATCTTAAAGTCATTCCAACAAACTGAAACCTGAACCTTTAGGAAAAGATATAGTAAAGATATAAAAAGCATACGATTTCTAAAAGAGGAGAACCCAAAGCCAATACTATTTCATTACTCTTGCTTAACAGTTCAATGTGTTGTTAGTGAGAAAACGGGGAGAAAATTTGAAAGATATTTCCCCCATTTGGGGTACTGCTAAAACCCAGAATGGATAATAATTACTTGAGCATAAGGCTGAACCACAATATTCAGACATGATATATAGTAGTAGTTGTATATATAGCAGTAGTAGCATCATTAGTAGTAGCTAACTCTTTTAAAAAACTTTCCATATACCAGACTTAGTTCTAAGATTTTTGGTAAAGCATATTTTTATGGACAAGCTTCAGAGAATTAGAGGGAAATAGTGTTTGCAGCCTTAAATTGCTTGGAGCAATTGGTGGCTCCAGGTCACTCTAGAGGAATTTAAAGACACACCAGAATATATGGATTAAGTAAAAGAAAAATGGTAGAAACATGAGATGGCTGAGAGAACTATGTTCATGAGCACATGTGAAACACCCTCTGAGGTCTTGTAAAAATAGTTATTGGTAGTGATTCTGAAGAGAGTGGCCAGAGATTCTGTCAGGGCGAGTGGATACTATTTATCCTTAGGTGGGCAAGACCTAGAGATAAACATTTTATGAAGGAAAATGCTAGAAAAATCTTCAGAGCCAGGAACCAACACTCCATTTCACTTACCTAAAATGTTCAGTTTTCTGTCCTAGATTTAGATCCAAAAATGTTACAACAAGGATTGAGGACTTCATCTAGGTTGCTCCGGCTTTGTAGTTTCCTAGCTCTTTACTTTACGTCTCTTCTTTGAAAAAACAGTGCCACTTGTTGTGATAAGGGCAAAAAGTATTTCATATATATTTTCATTTACATTAAATATTCATTAATGGATGTCAAATACCAATAATAATAATTATATTTTTGGTAGCTTACACTGGTCAGTACTCTAGAAGATGTCTGCTATCTTTTGAGGTGTCATCCAGATTCTCCCAAGGTATTATTTTAATGCAGTATATAATTTATATTTAAGACAAAAAATCTGTACCTTAAACTCTGGGAAGAATCTGATCTACTATTTTCTGATACTACTGTAATATATAAATAAATAGGCAAGAATTTAATTTATGTACTTATATATAATGCACGATAGAATCAGATGATTGATTTACACAAAAAAACTAAATTCAACCTGATAAAGTAAGAGTAAGCATTAGGAAACTGGATTTCTGGAAGTCTCTGAGAAGATGGCTGACGAGAGTTACCTGGAGCTCATCCTCCCCACAGGAAAAGACCAAAATAATGGATAAACAACTCCCCTTGGAGCACAGAAGCCCAGGATAGCACCATAGAGAGGGAAGTGAGGCATTCTGCCCCTGTCACACTGTCCCCCCTGCCAGGATCAGCTCATCTTCAGAGGGGAGGTCTTACAGAGGAAAGGTAAGCTGGAGATCCCAGCTGTCCTCATTGCTGCCACAAATGCCAGCACTCCTTGCTGTAAGATAGTTCCCCAAATCCGTGTAGCCCCAAATCCAGAGTAGCTGGCAGTTCGCACAGGTGTATTGCCTCAGATTAGGAGCCCACCTTGAGTGCTCCTCACCCTCATGACCTAAGTTGTTATGGCTTGGTGTCATTTTGCAACTGGACCTGTTACTGGAATGCATCTTACTCTGGGAGCTAGTGGCAACTGACTCTCTCTATCTGTGAGGCCCTGCCGCTATCCCAACACTTTCATATGTGTGCTTAGAGTCTAGACCAGGCCAAATAACTGAGACTCCAGTGTCTAAACCCATGTAACGTCTCCCCAACCCAGGGAACAGGTGGATCTGAATAGCAGGGAAGGCTACATCAAAAAAGAAGAAGAATTTTTAATGAGCAACATAACAATGCATTTGAAGGAACTAGAAAAACAAGAAAAAATTAAACCCAAAATTGGTAGAAGAAAATAATAAAGTTCAGAGAAATAGATGAAATAAAGACTAAAAACTTTGCACGTTGACATAAAATCAACATACAGAAATCAGCAGTGTTTCTATACGCTAATAGGAAACTATCTGAAGAAGAATCAGGAAAAGAATTGCATTTACTATAGCTACAAAAAAATAAGATACCTAGGAATAAACTTAACCAAGAAGGTAAAAGACCTTTGTAAAGAAAACTACAAAGCACTGATAACAGAAATTGAAGAGGACGCAAACAAATGGAAGAAAACCGAAGCTCATGGACTGAAAGAATTAATATTATTAAAATGGCCATACTACCTAAAGAGATCTATGGATTTTATGTGTTCCCTATCAAAATTTAAATGACATTCTTTACAGAAATAGAAAAAAATTCTAAAATTTATATGGAACCTCAAAAAATCCCAAATAGCCAAAGCAATCCTAAGCGAAAAGAAAAAAGCAGGAGGCATCGTACTACCTGACTTCAAAATATATGACTAAGCTATTGTAACCCAAACAGCATGGTACTGGCATAAAAACAGATACATAGACTAATAAAACAGAATAGAAAGTTTAGAAATAAATTTACACACCTACAGCTAACTGATTTTAGACAAAGGTGCCAAGAACACCCATTGGGAAAAAGACAGTCTCTTCGATAAATGGTGCTGGAAAAATTGAATATCCACTTGCAGAAGAATGAGACTAGACACTTACCTCTCACCAAAATCAGCTCAAATAGATTAAAGACTTAAATGTGAAACCCCAAACTATGAAACCACTCGAAGAAAACACAGAGAAAACACTTCATGACATTGGACTGGGCAAGAGTTTTTAAATAAGATCTCAAATGCACAGGCAACAAAAGCAAAAATAGACAAATGGTATTGCAACAAACTAAAAGTCTATTGCGCAGCAAACGAGATTATTAAGAAAGTGAACAGACAAGCTACAGAATAGGAGATGATAGTTGCAAACTATACATCTGACAATGGGTTAATATCTGGAATATGTAGGAACCTGAAACAACTCAGCAGTGGAAAAACAAATAACCCATTTTAAAAATGGGCAAAAGAGCTAAATAGACATTTCTCAAAAAAGACATACAATTGGCCAACAGGTATATGAAAAAATGCTCAACATCACTAATCATCGGGGAAATGCAAATTAAAATCATAATGAGATATCACGTCACTCCAGTTGAAATGGCTATTATCAAAAAGAGAATAGAGAATCCAGAGATGAAACCATCTGCATATGGTAATCTAATCTTTGACAAAGCTGACAAAAACATACACTGGGGAAAAGAATCTCTTTTCAATA